>NC_060256.1:21014182-21317213 GCF_921293095.1 Ischnura elegans
GATGGGTAGAGATATTCATTTATAAGAGTATTGTCATGAATTTCAATAATTTTCAAAATTTCCAACTGCTCCCAAGAGTCTAATTCACGGCGGTCATTGCAAATTTTTAAAATATTCATTTTAAAATTGCTCTTAAGTATGGCAGTTACATATTAAGTGTTTAGCAAAATTACTTTTTTCACCTTTGCTATATTTTTAAGTACTTAAATGTTCTTTCTTCCTGATTTCAAAACTTCTTCCTGTCTGTCCCACGTGTACACCATTGCAATCGCTGCATTTCAATGAATACTCTCCACATCTATCCAATTGGTCTGTCTGATCCTTTCATTTAACGATCAGTCTCCTTAGAGTGGCATAAGGTTTAAAAGTCATGCGGAATATGCCCTTGGGTAAATTATGAGCCATTTTCAGAGAAAGTGCATCGAAGTACGTCACTGTGCACCACTGCTTCTTTTTATCCTCGTCCGCCGCAAACAGTTGGTCGATAGCCAATCTTCTCTGTTTTCTAAAAATCAGTCTGTCTATTAAATTTTGAGAATAACCGTTGGCTGAAGCAATTTGTTTAATGATGATGATTTCTTTCTTAAAGTCTTCTTTTGATAGTTGTATGGTTTACAGGCGATGAATCATGGAATGAAAAGCCATAAGTTTGTGTGAGTAATGGCGTCTTGAACTTGCTGGGATGACATGATCGGTATAACAGGGTTTCCGAAAAATACCACTCTATGGAGACAGATCGTTAAATGTAAGGATCAGATAGACCAATTGGATAGATGTGGAGTATATTCATTGAAATGCAGCGATTGGAATGGTGTATACGTGGGACAGACTGGAAGAAGAATCTTGGCATCATTATGTTATTTTCAGCGTTTTCAATTCTGCAATTAAGATATTTATTCCCATTGAAGAGCTAACTGAGAGACACCTTTGATAAATTGACACCATCAATTATTGACGTGCATTTTGACGTAATTTCAGAGGCACATTGATTGGAAATCGGGTCTTATTAAGAGGTAGACAAAGTGATTGAATGCTCAAATGCCGAATGTGAGACGGCGGGAGGTGAGTTTTATGTTGCCATTGTTGACTGGCAGTGGCAAAAGTGATAATTACAAAACAGGTTACCGCCGACATGGCACTGCTTGACTTTATTTCACATAATACCTTTTCTGTCGGATTCAGAAAGACTAAATCCGTGAATGTAATATACTAGAAAGGAAAGTCATTTAAATCGTTTGAAACTCTTGGGAGATTAGCCTTGGCACCGCTACGGACTCAGAAGCTACATGTTAGACTTTTATTGCTTGAGCCATTAAGATAATTATCTTTCTAAGCTTCCCAAGGAACATCATCGTGGAATCCCCTTGTGTTTCTAAGCCCGACAGAAGCGATAATATGGGAAGAGTTTTGCCCAATGGAACAGTAAAGAAATTCGCATATCCCCGTAACAATTAAGGGACTAAATGATAAGATAGGTGGGACTTATGAGTCTAATCACTCCAACGCATATCTTTTTATCTCCTTGACGTGTAATTTCTTTGTAAATAGCTGGTGTCTTTACACCTCATTCACGCGCATATCTTTGAGGCGGCCTGCAAGGCAATATGTACACGTGTATACCTTGATGCATTCTTTCTTTTTTATCATTTTCATATCCTTATGCATGACTGCTTTACTTTTGATATAACATCAGAGAAATTTTTTAAATTGGACTGGACATTGAGGAGAAGTCAGGGAAATTGAAATTTAAAAGATGGTAGAAACCCTTCAGTAAAAAAACAAATCCTTTAGCATAATACCTTCTCATATCGCTATAAGGTCAATTTATTTTAACATCTGTGAAAATGTTTTTTTTTTTACATTAACCCCGGATAAGGGTTGATTTTTAAGTGTTCAAATATTCTAAAAGTATCTTCCAAGCCATAAAACAAGAATTATTCAACTAATCCATTCTACATTTTACGCGTATAGAGCTTGAATTTTTTTAACTTTTGGCATTTTGGGTTACTTTTCACCCCCAAGGAAATAAAAAGCACATATTGGGATAGTATAGACTTTAAAGTAGAGGGTATGACTAGCCTCCTCCCAAATTTTTATACAAATCGATTCAGTTTGAAAACATTTCAAGGGTTTTCGCTTTATTGAGCTTAATTTCCTGAACTCTATTGTTACTAATGTATTTAATAGTGCTACGAGCCCTTACGCCGCATTATAGAAATCATGTCCTTAGTGTACTACGGTGCCCTTGATTAGTGCTCTTGCATTCATTTCATGTCTCTCTTTATATATCTATGGAGTGAAATAATCAGGACTGGCTCGCTGGTAGAAATAAGTTCGCATAGCGGCGTTGCTGGGAAAATTCTCTCGGCTGAAACGTTTACGAGCCAAGCAAGTTAATACGCCTCTTACAGCTAACGAGCGAGAAAGTTCTTTGAATGGAACGCATAATTATATTTCGTGAAATACTCAGCGTACGCTTTCATTACCCCCACACCCTCATGCCTACATTATCCAAGATGAGTTGGGCTAAACATTTATACTAGACGAGCAAGCTCTTTCGAGAAGGAATTGTTCCATTTACGCAGAATTTCAATCCTTCCTTGGTTTTTTAAGATTATCATTTACTATAAGGCATGCGCTCCTATCGATTGACTCTGGTCGAACTGATGGTATCATTAGTAGCATATCCCACGTTTAGCGATAGTTTTCTGCGAAAAAAGTAGTAAAATATTTTGTCTAGTTCTCAGAGACGAGAACTTTTTGAGGAAATGTCCATGGAATGGTATTTGGAGGAGGCGACCGACAGCTGAGGTAATTTACGACTTTGAGGGAAGGGGTAGGTAAGGAAGGGTGGAGTGAAACCCGGCGTCGGCATTAGCCTGCTCTTAACGAAAGGCGCCAAGGCGACCACGGCTTAACGTCCCATCCGACGGACGGAGTGTTGCGTTTGAAATGTCCTCCACACATCATTCAAGCAGGGATCGGGCAGTCCCTGAAAATTCTCTGCCACGCCGGGATTTGAACCCGAGCCCTCAGGGTGGAAAGCCAACACTCTAGTCACCAAACCAACACGATCCCCAAAATGTTATTTTCATTTACCGTTGCAGAGGAACGTCTAAGCTTTTTTTCGAAAGGTTTACATGTGTTATTAAATCAATTCAAATGAAGCTATGCGCTATACTATTAGGTGCATGATACAGAAGAGGACAGAAAACCATAGACCACCGAGTAAATGGTACATGCACTCGATGAATGTACTTAGTGTACTTTAATTAATTTTCGTGCGAAACTTTGCTTTACTTTGCAAATGCATTTAATTTTATTTTCAACCGGAAAGCGACTTTGTCTGTTTAATTTAGTTATATGGGGTGTGCAATTAAATTAATTAAGCAAAAAGGTATTTCATAGAATAAACACGCATTATTTTTCATTTTTTTATTATATGTCCACTCGTTCTGCCTCGTTTATCAGGGGTCATGGCATCAAACAAGGTGTAAATGCATTCCATAAATAACTCTATTTGCTTTGCAATAAAACTGATGCAAGCAAAAGTCCACGTAAGCGGAAAAAACGCTTTAGATATTGTTTTAATTTATATTAACGTGCCTCATATTTCCCATTAGATAATTACATATTTTAAACTGAAGCATTTCAATTTATGCATTACTTTTTTTTATAATGACAAGGAATGCAAAGTTCTACGTGTAATACACTTGCTAAATAAGCTAAATTGTTAATTAGAGGTAATTTTTGTCCCGGATTACTTAAGAAAATGAATTCTAATCATTTCTTTTATTAACCTTAAGCTTAGTTAAGTTATGAGCGCCAAAAATGTTTGCAGAAAAATTGGGTTTTGTCATAGAATGTAAAATACGCAATGCAGTACTAATAAATATAACTAAATATAGATTGTATTTCGAACAAATGTGAAAATAGAATTTATAATATCATAAAGCGGCATACAATTCAGTTTGCTCACGTGAATAACTAACTAATTTCAGAAACTGTAATAGGATTTGCATGAGAATGCGTGCACACAATGATTTAATTCTTTTCACGAACGAAAATTATTGCTTCCTGGTCATGAGGAAGAAATAATTTTTTTTAACATGATTGATATTGTGTAGCTTCCTTTCCTTTAAAATATTATGATTTCTGTACTAATTTTGCGGAAGCCCAAAGATTCACGGTAGACAGCATAAGGATTCACTCAACAATACACTTCTCAATTCTGTCACATTGCTATATTTCAACCTTTCCTTGTAATAAATGCTATAATACGTATAAGTAATTCTTATCTAGAATGAATCAGCCGATACTTAATTTAGGCCGGAGTATAGGGAATTGAAATTGTAGGCGAAAATTTGATTTGAATATGGCCTTGGTTCGAGTATAACGACCATTCCTGGAGGAGCATACGATTTGCAGCGGTTGATATGGAGACCGCCTCCGTATAATAGTAAATCCTGTACATTTACAGGAATATCACCACCAATTACGGGAATTTCAACGATTTATCTCCATTTTGGTGCTTTAAAATACGTCCTCTCGGATTTTCGCGGTAGGAATATGATTGTTCCGACGAAGAGATTGCTCGTTGCATTAAAAGGAATGGTCGTTTTGAAGACTACGTCCAAAACGAGACATTTCTATGTGAAGGAGGCCTTGTGTTATACACGCGTGATACTTGTTCAGCGGGGCTTTGTTTGAAATTGGGTGAGCAACGATGCGCGCCTCTCTGGCGGAGGAATACTAGGTAGTTAAGAGTGGATTATGGGACGTCTAAGTCTGATAAATGGCGGTTAATGTTTGCCGGGACTAGAGGTAGGTTGGCGCACTTAGCTTCAAAAGCGAATTTTAAAACATCCGCCGCGCGCGCTAACTGATGTCGGCGCTGCCTCGCGGGGTTTTCCGGAACGTGTAATCCATTTTGAATGTGATGCGATGCCATAACGAGGCCAAATCCCATCGGTGCAAATATTCAACGCTTTTCGCCGCGTGGTGTCCCTAGTGCCTTGGCGGCGTTTCCGACGCTAAATCCATCCGTTACTTGTCTCGTAAGAATCCACTGGGACAAGCATACCTCCCATCTAGCGACAGATTTCGTCGTTTCTATCATTTTCCAATTACAGTGCTGTTGACTTATATGGGCAAAAAGGTGTAAAATAGGTACTTGTTGACAATAGGGCGAAAATTCATATTGAATAGACTAATAGTTTAAAAAAAAAAGTATCGTGAATATCATAAAATACAATATTTATCCGTTGTAAATTAGTATTACATCGTATGGAATTCAAAAACTCTGTATTATCGCCGAAAAGTAATTGATTTTTAATACGTACTTTGATTGTTCCATTAAAAATTAATAATTTTTTACAGTCAAAATGCTTCGCTAGCAGATTAAGGATGAGGATAGAACGTGTGACGTCATTAACTAGAGCCCGGCATAACTCGAGCTTCTCAGTGGTAACGTGCTATTGTGTCACGTGACATGCGTACGATTAGCGAAATGGTGCATTAATTCGTGCATTTGGGTGTCAAGAAATACCACTTGAGGGAAGCTCAGTGATCATACTTTGGTGACTGCACTTAAAAATATTTTAATGCATTGTATTTCATTTTCATGTGTGCATACTTTTGTCGCCATGTCTCATTGATGTTCAAATTTCCCACGTCACGTGATATATTAAGCGGCGCCGCGCTGCGGAGTGGCGCCCTGGGGGGTGGATTGTATTACGACGGACGATATCTCGTAAACGCTTAGAGATAGGTATAAACAAAAAGAAAATCGGCCCTGAAGAACTTAACTTTTACGTTTTACATAGGGATAGCACTTTTTCTGCTCCAAAAAACCCAATTGAGGGTCCTCAGTACTTAGGGCCCTTGGGGCACGGGTTGCCGTTATTTTAAAGTAACCAAATTTTAAGATGTGAATATAAACTTCATTTGGATCATTTTGAGACTAGGAAAACATAACTTTTCGCAATTCTGAAAAATAAGGGCCGGCCTAATGCACACCACACCGACCAAAAAACGTCCCGTATACTAACAAACTATACTACTATATTCTGTTAGAAATAATAATTGAATTAAGAAACATGCATTAATTTTTACATATGTTAGTAGGCTACACTACAAGTCATGCAATCTATTTACGAGTTCTATTGCTGCCGTTATAATGTCTTATTGATCGTGGAGAAAATGACATTCGGAATCTGTCTGTTCTACAATCTATCTCTCTTACTTTATTTATATGATATGATTTTCCGTAGTATGTTGGCATCCGTAAGATATGGTAAACTTCGTCAGAAAAGACACTGCTCTTGAATTTATCAAAAAGGTTTAGTCTATTTTTCAATCTACGGTCCGACAGAGATTCCCATCCGAGTTTATCTAAGAGGTCAGTTACACTAACAAGACTATCGTAACGACCTTTCACATACCTGGCAGCTCTTCTTTGTACGCGTTCTAACTCTAAAATGTCATCGGGCAACTCTCAAGGGCTGGACTGTAGTAAGGGCATAGAAAAGTCTCGCCTTCCTTAAATTATATTTTGGTCAAGAAGCAAAATTTCTGTCAATACCCACATCCATAGAGAGTATTGCAATCCTAAGATTGAATCACTGTACCCACCATTTTTTTAAATCCCAACCTTGTTCTTATACTTTCCTGCGGTTCTTCTTCCCCGTGTCCTTCTTGATCTGTCCTAGGTACTTGGTCTTCCTCTGGGGACTTTTTATTATTTTTTTCTTTATACTATGTCTCCCAAGTAGCACCTGTGTTCTGATTACAAGGCCAATGTACCATACTCTTCTTTAGCGTACTGTATTCATAGTGCCATAACCTTTCCTATTCTATTACATACATCCCCGATTCTAAACCTGTCCATCCATTTTATCTTCCTCATTCTCCTCCAGCACCAGGTTTCGAAGGCTTCAATGCTTTTCTGATCTCTTTTTCCGATTGTCCAAGCGTCTGAGCCACTGTGCGCCACTGTCTACGTGAATGTTTTCATTTACTAATTCCTGATCTTACGCACTTTGAGAATAACAGTGGCCTCTTTGCTATGAACGCCGCCTAATCTTGAGCTATTCGACGCTAGATGTCTGTCGCGCTTCTACCGTCACATTCCTCACATGGAAGGAAACAAAAATTTCACCGCTGCCGCTATTAAAAAGGAGGCAGTTTGTGCCCATGTGATTCTTTCGAATTAGTATGGTTCAATTTTCGTCGGGAAGAAGTGATGACTCGTCGAATGCTTTGATAATGCAGACCAGGTGAGCGGTTCCGATGAGCCTCGGAAATTTTGGCGGGAATTTCCGGATATCCTCGTCCGCGCCGATGAGGTATTCATTGACACGCCAAAAATCGCTGTTTTCCCGCCATCCTGGCCTCCGCGCACAGAAGAAAAGACCTTTGGATTCAATGCGGCGGCAGCTTTCTTGTTTGCTCCCATTTAAAGGCACGACGTCCAAGTCAACGCCTTTCTAATTAGGTCCGCATCCTTTCGGCCTCTCCCGCCCTTGAAGAGGGCAAATTTCTTTTTGAACCAAGATGTACCCTATGCCCTAGCGCAAAAGGCTCTGCCACATATTCCGCTTTGACGCTCAAATCACGCGGGGAGCTATGGGGTTAAGTCCCTAGGTTTTCTTCAGGGCCAATCACGCAATTTGGAAGAGGGAAAGTGTGCGTGAATGAGCGGGGACAATAGGATGAGTATTAGAGAAGAGCAGGAAAAATTATGGTAACGGGATTACTTCAGGGCCGGCCTGAACCCCTTTTTGATTTTATATGACCATTTATCATTCCTCTAACGCGGTTTATCGATCATTAATTGATGGCAAGCAACCTATGACACTTGAAAAGGGGGAGAGTAATTGTTATGTAATTTTGTGGGAATGGAAATGGACGCTGAGTTTAGGGAGGGCTCGCTAGAGACGGAATAAGTCGAGGTTTGTAGATGTAAATCGAAGATCCATTAAAAGCTACTGCACTAGAGCTCAACCAAATAGTATTAGTTGCTGGACTACTTGTTTACCCTTAAAAATTAATTATGATACCTATCACTTCTGGCTTTATACACCCATCGAGATGAAACACATAAAGATGTAAGAGTGTAATGAAACTCGTGTCGTGACCAATAAAAATCTGCCTTACTACAACTTTCATGTACCTACTTATATTTGCCAAAATCGATCATTGGGTGCCGATTCAACGCCTATGCCATTTCTTCAAATAAAATTACTGGGTACTAGTCGTAGATGTTTGCGTCTTTCTTAGAATGAGTAAAAACTGTTTCATATGAATAATATTAGATGGAACCTGAACTGAAAATGATTAGGGAAATAAAGATCGTTTGGTTTTGAATTTAGTCAGCACCAACTAATAAATATGCCACTAAAACAACTTCATTAAGTGAAAATTCTTTTTGGGTGGAGTTAGTACACAAATGAGGACAATATCAAACGAAATTTGCATGTACTGTTCCCAGTTTTACAGCCCTGTATTTCGTATCATAGTTGAGATAAATTATTAGGCATCTATCCTCAGCATTGGTGCGTAGCTTGCGAGGTTACTTAATGATCGAATTTTCTTCGGGTTCTCTTAACGTTGTTTTCCCGGTTTGACATCGTGACATATCTGTGAAAAAAATTCTGCAAAGTCAGAGCGTGGAAGCGATCCTACATCAGTGACACAGGATGGATCTGCATTGAGTATCGTTAAGGAAACGATAATTAACTACATTAAATCTCTGCGAGGTTTCTTCAATTTCATAAGCAAGGCAGTTAAGACTTAAATAAAAATCATTACGAAATGGAATGTCAACAAATCCTATCAAAGGAATGTAAAGTATTTCGCCCTATCAATTTCGGCGTGTCAGATTTCCAAGCCATTCCTTTCGTCATGTATATATCTGCGCATACTTACTCGATATTTCCATCACGGACTACCTCAACAATATTCAATGTCGCATACTCAGTTAAAATTTACTTGTGTTGCATCCTGGACTTTTCCAAGCTTAGGCCTTATTAATTTACGCCTATGTGCGTTGGAATGCCATCACTGTCAAGGTAGATGATGTATTTTCGTCTGCCGTATAATTCTGTTATTCCGTTTGTGCTCTAAGCTGAGTCAGCCGCGAAATTAGCTCATGCGAGGAAGCTCTAGCCACAGTTAAAGGGTTTTAAACCATCCGTGATTCATCGTTGACAAGGGACGGCCGTGACTCGGAAAAAGAAACTCACTTGAATATTTTATTGGAATATAACCGGGTCACGCTGTGAAACGTGTCAATCGCGCGCCAACTGAATGGGTGGTGCTATTGAATGAATTGTCCTGGTCGAGCGATTGATCACGGTTCTACTGGGATTCGCGAAGCACTTTTTTTATTCGGGATATCCGTCTCGTTCTACTTCCCCTCAACGCTCATCATTCCCGGAGAACTCATAAGTCCAACTGTGGCAGTTTCCAGCAAATTTATCTAGTTCGAATACATTTTTTCATTCAATTTTGCATTTAGCATTATTCTTACATGGAGACGTAATTTTGGAATCGTATGACCTTAGTTTTCAGGCATCTCCTCTTTGTGCTGTTGAATGAAAACAAAATAGTTAAGATTAGAGATTGATATTCCTCCCTTCTAATATATTCTAATCATTCTTCTGATACAGTTCGTGTGCTCTGTCGCTGTTGTAACACATTTACGATAATTATGAGTAAAAGCCATGTGTTTTCTACGTTAAATTTGTCTGATAATGACAAACAGCGTGGGATATGTATTATTGATACGTGAGAGTACTTAAGATTAATTTCACCGGTAGTGAGTGCATTCATGGCACTTAAGATAGTATAGGAAGAAAAACAGAGTTTCAGAGATGTTCACGCTACTCCTAGGACATTGAATATTAATGAAATATCAGAAAATGTAGGTTAAGTGTCATATGATTGCAAAAGCTAATATAATTCCCAATCTTGAGGACGGTACCTGCAGTAAATGCTAATCCTAATGTGAATCAATATAATTAATATATCAATGAGAACTTAATAATTTCGCCCCAATCACCCGTTATAAGCAATAGCCGTCATTTTTTTCCTCCGATACCTCATCTCACTTCATCCCACAAGCATCTAAGGTCTTCGCCGATTGGTTTACATTTTAATAGCAACATTGTAGTAACTCCGAGGTCGTACAAAAGGAGGTCAGTACTTACAATTCAAGGCATGGAAGCGTCTATCATTTGATGTTTTACAGCCGTGCCATAGTGTGCTTGCGTGCGTGTGCGCATCGCCAGGTCATTGTCGGCGCCAATCGCTGAAGGCGCGATGTCACGTGTGTGCCCCATTCAACGGCCCCTTTCTATCCGCGCCATTTGACACGCCTCTCTTTGGCCAAACGGTCCTTGTGCCACAAATGAAAGGCACTCAACCAATTTGCGAATATTGGTATTGGTGGAAGTGGGAAAGGGGGAAAAGAAATGTCAATCGAAGTGCGGAGGGGAGGGAAGTGAAGACGATGATTCGAAGCTTCCTTCCATTGTCCCACACTCTCACAGATTCTTCCCTTTCTTGGGTCTCTTTATGCCCATTTGAAAATGGTCCCGGGTTACAGTTAGGGAGGGGAATTGCCGGATTCGGTCCGGGATGAGCCCACGAAATGGTTCCTATGGAATGAAAAAGTGTAATTGCTCTCTCTTCGGGTGGATGTGAGTTAAAATGGAGTGGAGCACTTAGAACCGAGGGAAGAATCCCACTTTGCAAGACGCTCTGAGCTGGTGTCTTCCGAATTGGGAATCATATGTCTAGCGTGATTCCATTCTGTAGAAGAAGAGATGTCAAAAGAATCAATGGGTGTGATCTTTGAGCTATTTTTTCCGTGATTTTCTATGGCTTGTCCACGGAATATTGCGTGATAAAAATTGCATGAAATCCTATCCTTAAAAATTTTTCATCTAGTATGACATGAAATATGCGTCTAAAAGCGAGGTGATTTTAATGTTGATTTGGTTTTCCCTCACTGTGTAGGTTTTTTTCATATTTTATCGTAAAGTGCCACATAAACTGGTTTAAAAAATTGCATTTATTTTACCTCTTTTATTTTTTGTCAGTTTACGTTAGACGTGTATAATTTATTTCCTTAAATTGAGAGATCACAACGATGTTATTTTATTTGGTCTTTATTCTTTCAAATACCTCTTACAATGCATTTAAGGGAAAATAATCACAAAAATCTACGTAATAATGTGTTTGCATTTGGATAATTCTTGATCTATTTCAAATCGTTATGAAAAACATTCCCTATAAAAAGACTCTTTGTAACGTCTTTTAAGGTTTATACGTTTTAAATATCTAGCGCCTTACTAGAAATCGTAAAATGTTAATCTACTACAACAAAAGCGTTAGATAAATATTCGTTGCATGCTATGACAAACTGTTACGTGAAACTTGAGTTATCCTCAATGACATGTACATTTAATGAAACCTCTACATACTAGACTATGTATTTTCATCTACATCTACATAACACCCTGCGAGCCACCTCTAGGAAGTTTGGCAGGGGGTGATCAATCACCAGTTTGCAGCATGCTATTGGATTTCCACATGCGCACCACATTGTCCAAAAAGCGTCACGCATACTTAAAAAATCATACTACCATATGCTGTTAGAAGTAATAATATAATTCGGAAACATGAATTAAAGTATACATAAGTTAGTAGGCTACACTACAAAGTCATCCAATCTATTTATGAGTTCTAACGCTGCCGTTATAATCTCTTATTGATCGTGGAAAAAAAGACATTCTGAATCTGTCTGTTCTACAGTCTATCTCTCTTATTCTATTTACATGTGTGAATCTATGCATTACATACTAGGCTATTCCGAAAACCGCTCCATCTGTGAAGCACTTCCAAATTACTAATTTCGTTATTAGATTTCAGTTGCATGTAATTGAGCCTGCACGTGTGATTTTCACGAAAACGGAGAAATCGCCGCTCCTTTGTGGGATCTCTCCTTTTCTGAATGGAAGCGGTTCACTGTAGCAATCGCATTATCCGTGAATATTTTCGATCGGTAGTGTGCAAAGGAGATTCATTGTTCACTTTTGAACGATGAATGCGGCGGTCGCTTCGAATTTTGGGCCATTCGTGGGTTATCGACGAGAGGGGACGTGAGGCGCAGGAGGCAGTATTCAATGGTCGGCATCGGGGGAAGACAGAGAAAAGCTAATGCAGTTCCGATTCTCCGGATTCGTCCCATGTCGCTCGTTCTGGTCCTATCGGTCCTTTCATGTCCTTTCATGCCCCAGCACTGACTTCCGCGGCACGCGTTCGTCCCCTAGACTAACACCCAAAAACCTTTCAATGCCTCTCACAGCCCCAAGAATAAATCCACAATGCACTCATCTGCATCTAAGTGTTATCTTTCCTACAGTGAGTACCTCATTAGGCTAGTGTCTGTTGGTGTTTAGACACCAACCGTTTGCAGCAAATAAGGTACGCATTTTGCGAGATTGTTGATTTAAAACATCCGTGGTCCATGTTGTGTGTTAATTAGGAGTTTAAATTGTTACGCGTTCTCTATGCTCGGTCTCTTAGAAGAACTAAGGAATCCGCGGAATCTCCCAAGATCCTATCGACCATATTGTGAGATATTTTAATGCTGCCAGTTACTCCCAGCTAGCACGTATTGAACTCTTAAGGAGGAAAGCAGTTCTCAATCCCTACCGTTCATTAAACAACTCTCTTTTTTGATCGATTCTGTTGGACGTGGATAAATGGTGAGGTTCTAAGTTGATGCTCTGTATGACGATCTGAAATATATCTGTTTAAGGTGGACAAAAATAAAAGTATTGACATGCTTGCTCATGCATCAGAAGAACTTGAGCGACTTCCTTTGAGCTGCAAATGTTCTTGTGTTTTTTTACTTTAAAAAATGTATAAAAAGATTCTCACCTAACCTTTCCTTCTTTGTCGAGGGTGGGGATATGCGTGTTTGGGTCCTTTGACCACATTTCCTCCAGGGCCTGTGGATAATCAGTCCGCTCCAGGATAAAGGTTACCACGGCTAGCTTTTAGCTACAGCCGTGTTAATTTCACGCATTCAAGGAATGGAAGAAGGTTTCTTTCCCATGGGAACCTCGTAAGCTTCGGTTTGGGCCATCCGATTGCTACGTTCGGGGTTTGACTTGGAGGCCTGCAATTTAACGCAAAATATCTAAGCACCTTGGACTGGCTGAGCTCGCGGTGGGAGTCGCCCGGATCATGGAGGTGCTCGTCCGTGACCATTCACCTCGCATTCAAATTTCTACTAGCCGAGCGAAGGGATCACTATCACTGCCTCAAAAGGCCCCTTCGAACCGATAGGGCAGCAGCTATGAAGACCTGATGAGGGGTTTTCCTTATTTTTCCATTATCCGTTTGGCTATTGCAGCGAACACGAAGTTCGGCATTACTGAGTCCGGTAATTACGGGTAGATATCGGTTTTTGCAAGCCTGTAGTTTGAATGCGTGATCCCGCAATCAGCTGTCAAGCGCGCTTAATCCACTATGCCACCTGTCGTGATCACCATCACTGGTCAACAATCCTTATACTGATTTAACGCTGCTCCCGACTCAATTATCCCATCACCTAATCTTTTCACAACCACGCATTTCTTCGCTTTGCCATACTGCGTTTCCTGTTCTATATATATTTTAGTTGGGGTCTTCCTTTCCCGTTTTCCAATCTACCCTCGACGATTGTCTTCATCAGGCCATCATTCCTCAACCCAATTAGGTTGTCACGTCTTCTTGTCGAAGTTTCCATTAGGATTAGCTCTTCTCTCCGGCTCTTCTTAGGACTTCCTCGCTAATTACTCGGTCGATCCATTTGATCCTCTTCACTGTTCTGATACATCACAATGCGAATGATTGGCCCTTGATTTCTCCGCTGCTGTCATTGTCCAATGAACATTGTCCGTGCATCACCTCCGTAGAGAGGCACACTCCGAATGTAAGTTCTTATAAATATCATGGGTGATATAAATTATATATTTACTGAACATCTCAAAAGTTAAATGTTATCCAGGATAAGGCTTAAGGTATCACCGGGCTTAGTGGCGGCGGGTTCAAGCCCTCGCTTACCAACCTAGAGATCGCGGGATCGAATCTCGCTTGGGTGAGTTTCCCCCAATCCCAGGGCTTAATTGTAAGAGAAGATTTAACAGTTTTAAATTCTGTTGTTTATTTAAGGCCACAATATTTTTATTCTCTCCTGTGCGAATGAGTGAGATATAAGTATCAATTGATGTGCACAGCGTTCCATCATTTAGATCTCTTGTATATAGAGAGCGTATGATCAGACTCCCCCCTGAAGCTTTCCCCAGCCAACCTGGCACTTCCCACCAGAGGGCAAATCCACTCTCTCTAGGATCGTCGTCGCGGCCACACGCGTGACTCACACAGCAGCAGAGGGTCTCTACCCCCCTCTTATTTCCCCCTTCTTCTCTACCCCCCCCCCCCCCCCCCATTGGCGGTGAGAGAGGCCATCATCAACCCCCTCCACGAGTCTCGCACAGCTGCCGTCTCCACTCATCCCAGACCCATCTGCACATACCCTACCATCCGAAAAATCATGCCTTTCAAGAATTTCCTCCGTAGTCGGCTGTTGTTAATGGATTAGAAACGGTGAGTAACTCGTGAAATCGGTGAATTAAACATCCGAGTCTATAGTGCGTATTACATGTGCTTTGCGCTTAAAAATAAATAAATGTAACACGAGCGATGTAATGTATTCACTTGAGTTTTAATATATTTATATAATATATATATTTTAATATATTCACTTGAGACTTTATAACTCCGTGTAGAAAACCCTGGCATATGTATCAATCATATTTATTATATAATAAATATGGAAAGTTAATTGGAAGTATACTTGGGCTTTTATGACTTAAATGATAATCGTAGCTAGAAGAACCGAATTTTCACGACTATCAAAATTTCACGAGTAGAGGTGAAAGTGTTTTGTTTACGTCATGTAATACAGACAATGTGAAAATGTTGATCATACCTTATAGATACTGTTTTAACGATCTATTCCAATTTTAGGTGCGATTTTTTTAAATTAAACTGTACTTAATTGTTACTCGCCAAAATTAGTTGCCTCTAATCATAACCATATAGCGGTTATCCTTCAATTTGTCGACGCGATGTGTATTAAGGTTGTATTATCCAAGATAATGCGTAGTTTTATGGGTAGTATGCATTCATCGATTCCTTTTGAGAGAGATATAAAAACCAGTGCCAGACAATCCAATATCTATTTAAGGACTCTTCCTTCTGAAACGTCTTTAAAAGAATTAATACAGAATTGCATGCTATCGATAACTCCCAATGTATCACCTTTTACTGGAACGAATACAACGATGCATGAATAGACCATGCAACCAGTTCTTAGCTTTAATTTTGACGAGTTTTATCAAGTTAACAGCATGTTTGCTATTAACCGTTCATTAAGAAAGTTGTATATATAATTTCGCCATCTTCATTTGATAGATTACTTAAGGCAAACGCAGGCATGCAGCTGAAAAGTACAGATATTTTTAATTATTTACTACTCCGTTCCCTAATGAAGATTAATCGATATAATATAATAATTTCCATTAGCACCCATGGCATAATTTACATTTTGCATAGCTATCAGAAAATTTTGAACGTGGGCGTTCGGTTCCAGTAATTTCAAGAACGGATGATTATGACTGTGGCATTTGCTCAATAAACTGCCAATATATTTTGGAATGCCGAGTTTTTTTCTAGAGTTTCGATGCGACAAACAAAAAGATGTATAAAAACGGCCGAAAAATTGACTAGCTTATAAGACGTAGCCTCGAACTATTGCTTGGAAGCAGATTGCATTTCTTTGCCAAGTTTTTGAGTTTCCGAATAACGATTTGGTATCGTCTCTAATTGCAGAAAGATGAAGCGGGCAGAAGTACATCGTTTACGCTCAAAGATGTGTCGACTTTTAACTACGGATATCAGAGAATACATTTTACTTTAAATCGATAGTTTTATATCCCATTGATGAGTTTTCCGATGAAAAAATATGAAGTTACTATGCATATATGGAGATATCAAATGCTACACTTCAGATATATTGTGGAAGCAATGGAATCAAATTTTCTCTGCCAAAAAATACTGTTCATTTTCCCAGGAATATGGATCCAAAACCTATACCTACTGCTTGGGTTGTCAAAGCAGCGAATCTTGTACGGTTGTAGATATTATTTATTAAGGTGGCCGGGGTGCTCTGTTAACATTTTCTTACTTTGACTATATTGAGTAACAATTTTGAATTAATTACATGCCACGTGCTATATTTCTTGCGCATTAATCATTAAAAGTTGGATTGGGGTATATTCCACAAGCTAAATAAATTCTGCCACTCTGATTGCACTGAATATGTGCACCATTTAAACTGAGGGCTATAAGTAAGTGATGATAGTAGTCGTATAACATCACGGGTAATCGATCATTGACTAACCTAAATTTAAATCAACTCCCTGTAAGTTATTTCTCCTACATGACAATCGCAAGAGGAGTTATTTATTTCTTTCGAGACCACAGAGAGTAAACTTCTATTTTTACGAACATGAATAATGGAATATTTATCATCGCTCGCCTACTTTGGCGTTTGCCCCTTTCCCCATTCATTTTTCGCCGTGAATCATCAAGTTTTAGGACTCTGAAAGCGCGAATCTCGAGAAATATATTCCCCTTGCCTCTCTCAGGTTTCCTATCACCCAACACCAACCTTGGCGCCGGCGCCTCGCCGCCGTTATGAAAACTGAATCTCGCGAAACTTTTTCCCGGCGGATTCTGGCGATCCGATTGAATTGTGGGATTGGGGACGTTTCTCTCTCTCTTTCTCTCTCTCTCTCTCTCTCTCTCTCTCTCTCTCTCTCTCTTTCTCTCCCTTTGTAACTCTCTTGTTGATTGCTCGGGCCCTGGCGTTGGAAGTGCAACGCCACATATCCCATATTATTTTTTTCGCCCACAACCTCGGTGGGAATGAAAAAAAAGAGCATCGACTATGGGCGCACCCTTGCTCGAGGGATGATCTGGAAGGGATCAACTTCAGTCTGTGGGCTTTCGAGAAGGCGCTTATCCGTCGGATTTGCCGCCAGAGGGCTGCGCGGGCGTGCTGGATGGGGGAGAGAAAGATGGCTGGCGCGCGCAAGCCGAGAGAGAGAGAGAGAGATGAACATTTCCCCGGGATGCCCCTGGGGGGGACGCGAATCCCACTTTTTCCAGAATTGCAGATTTTTTTTCGATTGAGGGGCGCGTGTGAGTTGTGTGGAAACTTCGGGAGCTTGCGAATCCGGGTCTTGGCTTTCGCGCCAGCGTGATTGAGTCACGTGACTGAGCTCTAGAGAAATAAAAACTTCTCTATCGCACCGTGCAGGAGTGGTGCTGGGATAAGATAAATACTGAGTGCGAACATCCATACGTATTTGATCGAAGTGTGAAAAACGCTTGGGAGGTATTGGTTAACTCTCAAAAATCTATTTGAGGCCAAGGCCGCCTTCAAAACATCTACATACTTACCCGTAAGCTTCATCAATAGGTATGTGGTGTTGGCCCAATCGGTTTCCAGCCTAATGCAAGCAAAATCTGTAACACTACCCGTTTGCTCGTAGCAGCTTATGAAGAATCGCGTTGCTTTCCTTGGTATCGTATTTATTTCACGCGTTTAATCTTTTTCTGCCGTATCCCATATACTTTTCGCGTATTCTAGATCCGAAAACTGCTACACTAATATGGTTAAACCCTTCTCGAGATTCCCATCAAGTTAAAGTATTCATTTAAGCCAACGTTAAAAAAATAGATTTACGTTAGGCTAAACATATTGCTAAACTTGCTCGGTGTATTTATGTTCGGTAATCGCGGAATTAAATTTTCTTTCGACATTTTAAATTTTTAATCATGTCAATGCCATTATGCGAACATTGACCTTCAG
This sequence comes from Ischnura elegans, assembly GCF_921293095.1. Classification (NCBI taxonomy): domain Eukaryota; kingdom Metazoa; phylum Arthropoda; class Insecta; order Odonata; family Coenagrionidae; genus Ischnura; species Ischnura elegans. Next base: position 21,032,181 of record NC_060256.1, read on the forward strand.
CATGAATCATTCATTAATTTTTGCTCCATTTGTGTCACCTCTTGAAGTTCTCTTGAACTCTGGTCTTCGAGTTCTTGACCTGGCCTTCGAGATCTGGCCAAGTAAGATTGATATGCGTACATTCTCTGTAATACGGTAAAATGTGAAGAAACTCGTTGTGGCCTGTCTTTGTTGTTATTGTTGGATACTTCGTAGCTGTCGATATATTTTGAGTTTTTAGTGCTGTTTGAGCCAAATTCAATGGGCGACTGACAAAAATTATCGATTGAATTTTGATTGAAATTTGTGAAAATCCCATTTCTCATTAATGATTGTGCCCGCGATCTTCGGTTAGGCAAGCAACGACTTTACCGTGCCGCCACCGATGCCGGCAAAATGTATTTTAATTGCAATTATAAATGCTCAAGTGGATCTTTTTTTATGAAAACCTTCATTAGATATTATTTCACTCATAAACTAACAGACTAAAATATTTATAAACTGGTATTGTTGCGTGAACGAATAGCACTCGCCAAATAGGTTATGAATGCATTCTAACAAAAACTGTGCGTAGATTTCTTACGCGTAGGGTGAGTAAAGTTTGAGAATTCTTTATCAACTCAGAATACACGAAGTGGTTACTATTTGATTCACACTCATATAAAATTATATACAACTGCTGAATAAAAAATAACCTTGCCTGTTACGACTACGAGAATTTTCGCAATTTTTCTTTAATGGCTTGCTCCCGTATTCCATAGATTTTTTATGCTATCACCTCGGCTTAATTTTCTGGTCATGGAGAAAACCTCAACGCATTTGAGGCTGAAAGAGAAACGTCATGCAGATATTTAGAAATAGTGTTATTAAGTCTTTGCTTCAATCAGAAATCTCATTTCTACGCTTCTTTGCATTATAAAAATGTAGATGAACATATGCTTACATTTTCCCAACTGTAATAAAGTTTAAGACTATGATGCAGGCGAAAAATTTTGTAGCATGAGTGAATAATAATGGTTATCTTTCCAAATGTAAAACATCTAAATATACTGACTTTTCTATCGAATATTTATCATTTAATTGAAAAGATTTCAACCATGAAAATAACATTGTGCTACAAAAGACGAGTATGAAGTGACATGTCACCGACAATTCACTTTCTGCCACGAATTCAAAACCGGAGCACTTTTTTCAAAACGCATTACCTAAGATTGCAAAAAATGGTATCAGTGTTGTAACGTACAACAAAATTTGAATTTAATTTCTGCAATTTCTGTGTTCGTGCTTGACTTGATACAGAAATATAAGCTTTCAAACTTGAGTCACTTTAACTTTGAAACGGATCCGCACTGAACTAAAATCCTTGCGCTCAGTTCACGGAGAGCAACTCTGTAATTAAATGATCGTTACTCAGAAATGGTGGCGAGTGTAGCATTGAAACTCTCTCAGAAACTAATTTTAGCTTTATAAATAAGTGGTTCGCAGGGACTATGCACGTTTTTTCCTTACGACGAACTTGTTTACGCACTGAATATCCCACCTCCTGGAAACTAATTTCTCGACGCGCAGGTTTTATATAACTGTCAAAAAGTTTTTAATTACTAGTTACTGCATACTGATGAACATTTTTGTCATGTAAAAGTTTCGATGTATTATCGCTCAACATTGTAAGCCTTTCGGTGCGTAAAAGAGGTAGATAACGCGCATGTTTTCTTTGTCATGGATAAAGAAATAGGGTGTTCTGTTTTTTTTAAATAATATCTCGGGTATTTTGTAAAAATAAGGTAAGATTTTCTCAACATAACCAGCAACAGTTTCCGAATCAGGGAATAGATTTCTTCATGATGATCAGAGTGCCTTGTAGTGCAGGTCTTTAATGATTAAATGCAAATTTTTGGTCAACGTTTCCACATATTTTAATACCTTAAGGAGGGCTTTTTTGCAATTAATATGATTTATTTATTGGTTGTAACTTATTTAGACTTAAAATGTATGTATTATAAATTTCATCACTATCCTTTAATTGGTAATGAAAAAATTCTCAACAAATATTCATCTGCGCGTCAGGAAGTCAATTTCCTGGGAGGTGGAGAATACAGTGTGTGGACAAGTTTCACTCTGTGCGAAAAAATATGCATAGCATCTCCGAATCACTTATTTATAAAAGTCTTTATTTAGAGTTAAAATCAACAAAAAATCGTACTCATTAAATAAAGCCTCGATGACGGTATAAAGTACACCAAATACCGAAACTGGCCAAAAATGTTGCATTCAATTCTTTAACATCTACACTCCACGAAACTATACTCTGTTCGTTTTATCTCTGCGGGTCAGCTGGTGTGGCAAAAGCAAGTGGAGATGAGAGGAGGGAAAGTTTCTGGACATGTGACTTAGCCTTTGCCAATAAGCAAACAAATCTGCTCGTGGAGCAGTGTTGCCAAACCTCACGCGTTCTCCTTGTATGTGACTAACAGTAAGTATTCCTTCCACCAACGGTGCCTCATTCAGCGCGGTAGCTGACAATGACATGGGCTTCTGTGAAAGTATTATCTCCAATGCCTTCCAAATGAGTAGGTATATTGTCTCGGCGCCGGGACCAAAATACCTGTGGCCACCTATGACTCGCACGTTTTCAGTGACAAAGTAAGGCGGCAATGCACATTTGGCAACGTTATGTTCGCACCTCTCCCTCTCGGTACTACCCCTCCCCTATCAGCGAAGCCATTCGAGAGTGTCCGGGCTCTCACGAAAGCTCACACGCAGACATAAAGTGAACAGACTATAATCAACGTTAAAAATTGAGGTCGAGAGGAAGAAATAAAAATTCAATTTGTTCACGATAGTTAATCAACGCACAACCCTTTATCCTCCAAACTACTCATAACCCAAGTATGCTCCCGCAGATAGGCCAGGTTCTACCCATTCGTACCCTGAACCCTGTACCCTTTCCCACCTAACTACCCGCTACTCACCCACAGTGCGGCCTCCCTCGGACTTGAGTCCGCTTTCTGGCTATGCTCTTGAGTACAACCACAGATATATAGTGTATATATCTGTGAGTACAACTTCCTCATTCTCTACTTCCAAAATTCGTCAATCCCGTTGAGCTGAACCATAGCAGACTCGCTCCTCGCCTTTAGTGTGATTAGGTTTCGCCGTCAGGCTCCGCCCACGGCTTGATACGCGCGCTAGAAATGAAGTCCGCATCCGAAACGGGCGAATGCTCTCGTTCTGAATGGAGGGGGGTTTCCTTCGCCTGACGAAAGACCCCTCGCATTAATCCCCATCTCTCCCTCCCTTGGTGCAGGAAGGGGGTGAATTGGTAGAAGGGATGGTAGCAAAGGAAGGGAAAACTCAGGGGTGACAAGAGTCTGATCATTTGGGATATGGCAGGACATCTTCAGGCTTAGGGTTTCACGTTAAGCTGCATAGAATTTTTCGTCACCATCATCAGTCAACAATCCATAGGTTAGCTGGACGCAGCTCCCCGATTCCGATCTCTTATTGCGGAGCAAAGAGTGGGGACTCGAACTTAATCTGAGAAAATGCATGTCGGTACATTTCTTGCGGAATTCGTCCAACTATAACCATCTTTATTCTGTGGATGGTGTTATCATAAAGGCAACAGACGAAGTGAAGTACCTGGGAGTCACGATAACCTTGAACCTCTCGTGGGGAACACATAGAAGGAATATCTGTGGCATAGCCCTGAAGAAATTAGGATTCGTCAAGCGTATTGTGGGAAGATTTTCGGATAAGAAAGTGAAAGAAAGGTGCTATTTCGCACTCGTCCGTCCGCACCTTGAATATGCAGCGAGCGTATGGGATCCGGTGAAGAAAGACTTAATCCGCGAACTGAACAAAATACAAAGGAAGGCTCCGCGTTACGTCAAAAACTGCTACGGGCGTACAGACAGCGTTTCCCAGGTGTTAAGCGAATTAGGCTGGGAGCCGCTGGAGACTCGGAAGCTGCGCGCTAGGCTTAGATTGCTTGAACAATCGAGAATGGTATCTTTAAGAGCGACACAGAGAAAATAATATTAGAGCCACACTATATTACCAGGCCCGATAGAAGCGATAAATTAAGAGAGATATTTTTCCGAACGGATAGATATGGGAATTCATTTTTCCCCCGAACCATAAAGGACTTTAATAAATGCTAGTCCCAACTTCGCTAGAGCACTTCATTTTTTATGCGTAGACGGCTGGTGTCCTAACACCCCCCGCGACACGCCTTTTAGGCGACTTGCGGGTTATTATGTAGATGTAAATGTATGTTATAGTATTTTGATAATTATGTATTTTTGTAGATATTTCGATTTTTATATTTATTTGTAACTAGCTGACCCGGCGGACTTCGTACCCCCTAACAATCAATGAACTAACAGTTTAGTTACACATTTATAAATCAAGAGCGGCTGTATCGTTTATAACCATGTTTATTATAATAAAATAAGATACTAATTCAATAAAAGGACGTAAATGAGCATGAAAATAGCTTAAGAAATTTTGGGCATTGTAGTTTTATAAAGCAGTTAATGAAATAAAAATTATACGCATTCACTTTCTGGCTATTTGATGCTGGCTTTTAACCGTAAAAAAAAGTTTTTAAGTCCAAGTCTGTTGCGTAAACTCAGCCCGTTCACGGGGCAGGTTAACACAACGCCAGACCGACGCTTGACTGATGCTCAAAATCGTGTAAGAAAAGCCCCTATGAAGCAGCAGCATTCGTATCAAATGACTTTAGGCGCGCCAGTTACAGTATCTCTGTTTGGAAAAAATGCACTGCGTAAACGCACTTCGGTGTGTCCTACACATTCGGGTTTAATGTAGTGCGTCAAGCACCTTATGATAAACAACAGTTTTTCTTTTATCAGGTGCAATATAAAACAGATGACGCTAAATAAATATGGCGAAGCGAAGCAGTGACGCAGCGAGGGGGGTTTTTGGGGGTAAAACCTCCCCAAGAGCTCAGAGAACTTATTTATAAAAAACTTTGTTCCTTATATTAGGGGGACGGATAGGTAACAAACAAAACATAGGTATTTAACTATTCACACAGCCGCAAAATCCGCTATTTTTAACCATTTATCTTGAAAAAATGTCTGGGGGAGGGCCCCCACACCTCTCGCTTACCTTAGCGAGTTTTCCATACCCTAAAGACCCGTAGTATTAGCTGCGCCCTTGAAGCGAAGGAAGAAATACAGCGGATGGTTTACCGACTCGTAAACATAGCAGGTTTAATTTACCATGGGAAAATCATGGGTTTTCATTAGCACATGAGCACAAACATCACTAAAACTGAAAGACTGACCATGCGATTTGTAAATCGTTATCGCGAATGCAACACTACTTGGAAATTGAATACATTTAAGCTCAAAAGGGCATATATGTTGGGATCATGGAAAGATGAGGAATGAGAACTTCCTCATCTTTGAGTTTTCCTTTGAGTAAAGTCGCGTGAGTCACATTCATTATCAATTTTTTAAATCACCAAACGCGTTCCGTTGGATAGCTATGGTGAGTTTAGGTTTCGAAATATCATGAACACAGAGCCTTCCTTTAGCTGTTAATCGTGCCGTGGTAAGCAAGGTACGTCCAAGGACTTTATATATTCAGTTAGATGGTTGGTGACTTCGTCTTCGTTTATTACTCAGTTAAAAGATTTGAATTCATGCAGAGTACCAATTATTTGATCCTGATTTACCTAGTTTGAGTGATCCACATCTTCGTTCTAGGCCGTCGAAATTGCTCACTCAATCAATCATTTTTGATTTTTGTGGTGATCAATCATATTCTGGAACTCTTTGTTGATGAGCTCACCTTCCAAAAAAAATTGCAAATATTCGGAGAAAGTGTAATCAAACTGCTCGATTCCTCGACAGGAACACGGACATAACCTTTTGTCAACAATTGCTTGGAGATTTGTTTACAAACACGGTAGTGAAGAGTCAACTCGAGCTGGGCTTAAAATTAGCTAGAATTAAATATTTTAAATGCAATTTCAATATTTTGAATATATTTAGTAATTAAAATATTATATTGTTCCGAAGTTCAGTTATTAAATGGGTAAAAACAAAACAAATAATTTAATTGGTAGTTTTGACCGACTTATCAATTGCTGTTGCGTTGCTAACTCCTAAAAACATATTGTTAGAAAGAGATGAATTTTTTTGTGAAATTATCCTTTTTTTAATGGCCTATATGTTAACCCCGCCTGAGACGAATCCAAAGAACCAAATCTCATTGAAATCGGTGCAGCCGTTCTCGAGTTATAAGTGTTCTAACTAACACGATTTTCGACTTTCTTTTATATATATAGATTAATTATTTATAGTTATTTATTGCTAAGCATGTATAATAATTATTTTTTTGCTGGTTTCCGGCGATAATTTGTGTAATTTGCTGAACATTTTGGATGAGTAAAATTATACTTTTTTTCCACAGAATTTGTGTTGAGATGACGAAGATGGCGTTATCCGTCCATGACCAGAAGATTACGTGAACCGTCGAAACAATGGTAGTGTTTCAATAAAAATTCCGTGGAAAAAATAAAGTTTAATTTTATTCATCTGAAATAATTTAAATTTTATTATTATTATTATACAAATATTATCATTTAATCCGAACTCCCATGTACTAGTCTTATAATAGTGACGTATATTCAGTATGTTGCAGCTTCATTGGCAGGTTGCCTTCATGAGTATTTGGAAATTTTTGCATTTGCATGATAGCGGAGGTGTAGTTAGTTGGTATGCGTAATATTTTTTTAGATCGTGTGGTGTGCATGTTAGAATCCTCCATGCTGCATGTTGGTGATTGATCACCTCCTGCCGAACACCCGAGAGGTGGTTCGCAGGGTATTATGTAGAATTAGATGTATTTCTTCTCTTTGACATCCTTCATGACCTGTCCTATGAAATTGATTCGGTTCCGTCCCTTCCACTTTTTTTCCGTCCACTTGTCTCTCTACGATTATTTTCATCAGGAAATCATGTCTCATGATGTGGTTTTTTAAGTTTTCCCGTCTTCTTTTTATGATTTTTAGAACACATCTCTTTTCTCCCAACTTCTTTCTTAACACTTGTTCATTACTTACGCAATAGATCTTTTTTTTTCTTGACGCATTTTTCTTTATCATTCTTCGGTAGCACCACATTCTGAATTCTGAATCAAACATTGCCTTTGTAAAATCGTTTCACTTCACGCTTAGGTACGTATTTTTGTTTTTTTTATTCGTCATCACAGGGAACTTCTCTTATAAATTGTTATGGCGTTGTAAATTCTCGCTGAAGTGCCTTTATGTTTGGAATTTATTTTTTCGTCCTCTTCACTTATTCTTGCTAAAAAAAATCTTTTGATGAAACAGAAAGTTAAATTATAGAGCTAGAAAATGTCTCCTTGTCCGTTCATTCTCTGGTAAGCTACAAAAAAAACGCGTAAGTTGCCACTGCCCAATTTTTATGAATCGGTGGCTGTTGGTTTTTCGCCGCGAGTAGCTCGAGGAGTAGGCGGTTGATCGAAGTGAAATACATAAATAATGTAGTAAATATTCACTTTAATGTTTACGGGTACTTACCTCTAGTTTCGACGGTATCATGCATTCGACACATGCTTGCATCAAAACCAGTTGCCCGTTAAGCATTGAAGTGGATATATGCATCATTGGAACTTTTATCATGCAATTCTTTATATTTCAAACGCTATCAATAATGTACGATCTTAGGTTTACCCGGCGTATCAGTTGCAGAAAAGTTTCTCGGGTTTTCCATCGGTTGATGTCGTCCATGTCTCCCGACGTTTCGAACAGCGACTTGCTGATCATCCTCAGGGAATCTTCCGGATCATTCCCTGCTCGAAACATCGAAAGACATGGACGACATCAACCGCTGGAAAACCCGATAAAAATTTGCTGCACGCTATCAATAATTTATCAACAACAATGAAACATTGAATGAACTAGTCCATGGTTTCTTTTCCGCAGATACTTTTTATAACTCCACTATAGACTTCCTCTCCTTCGCTAATTTATATAAAGCCCCATTTCCGGGGTGCGTTTGAGGGTGACGTGTACATGCGTCGTTTTGGGGGGAATTGGTGGGTGGAGAGGACTTGTCGGGATTAGAGGGCGGTGCATCTTGGGAATGAGAGCGAAGTGCGGGGAGGAATCGCAATGAACGGAAACGAGGGACGAGAAATGGGACCCCTCAGTCAACGCACGCGACACGACAAAGCTTAGGAGAGAGAGCAATCGGGGTCTGCTGGATGGCGTTCATCAAGGACGTGGTGCACCTAAAATTCTCAATGACCCGCTGCAATCATAGATCTGTCAGTCTACGGCACGCCAAGTGAACTATAGCCTCATCTCAGGCCTTGTTCCAATCCCCCTAGTGTAAGAGGCCCCATTAGTATGTATGGCTTTCGTTCCGGAGGCTAAGACATGATTCATACATTTTCCCTGAGTGGCGTAATGTGGTTAGTAATTAAAGAGGCTTAAATTTTCGGCACATACCAGCCATTAGAACTTTTAGCGGTAAATAATGGAGATAAGTGATGGCATTGACTAAGCCTTCAAATAACGTGTTTTGAGGAAAATAATCGAATTTTGTATTCGAAATCTTTCTATTGCCTGGTGTATTGCAAATTCCGGAAGTAAAATTTTGTTTCTGCACATTTTTATCCATCCTATAAGATAACCTTAGAAAACAAGTCGCTTCATTTTAAAAATATTGATTCATATTTCTAATTTATAGCATCTCTGTGTCCTCTGGAAAAATGAACAAACATTTGGAAAATCTGGAAATGTGAGGGAGTTTTATAATTTCATAATGTTGAACAACCTCGTTTCTTCAATAAAACTTCTCTGTAAGAAACTTTTCTCAAGCCGAACCACATTGGTTAAGACACAATCCCTAAACTTAGTAAAATGATTTTATTAAAATCCAAAGGAAAAGGCGCGATTCCTTAAAAACTGTTCCGTGTGTACTGAAAGCGTAGCACATATTTTAAACAAATGAGGCTGTGTGCTGCTAGAGACTAGGAGAGAACTCGCTTGGCTCTCAAGACTGCTTGAGCAATTAAGAATGGATATCTTTCAGAGCGGCACGAATCGAATTATGTATCATGTGGCATAATAGTCGTAGTTCTTGGGAGGGTAGGTGTGAAGAGAATTATTTGGATAACCTTGGGTAGAAGCCGGGAAATTAATTCGGACCAATTTTAAGACACGAAGGCCTGATGAAAGTGGTACATTGTGCAGGTGATAAGGGATGTGGAGCATAAAAATTATGTAGGTGCTAAAAGGAGGCCGTAGAAGAATTAAGTGGACTACTGCGTCAGACCAATCTAAGAACTGGTGACTATTGATGATGGTATAACAATTATCATTAAAGCCTTGTATTTTGCTCTAGACAGTGAATACGAGGGTTGTTTGATAAGTCTGTTACTTTTTGAATTTCCCACATAGTTAACGTAAACAAACAATTATCCCGTTGGTTACCTTCTATTAATAAACAGCTGTGAAATTTTGAGCTAGTTCCGTCGTTTAGTTCGCGTTTGACAGCCATTGAAACAGGCAACCTTGTAAATTTTAACAATAACGGAAATAATCTAATTTTGCTTGCTAACTAAACATTATTTTTTTAGCAAAAAACTGTCACATAAACCAAGGAAAGACTTTGTAAATACTAGGGAAACTCTGCACCATCAATTTCAATCGTGAAGAAGTGGTTCACTGAATTACGTTGGGTCGTACCAGCACAAGTGACGTCGAACTTTCATGACGCCCGAAAGATATCGCCACGTTAGAAATCGTGGATTAATTCCATGGAATGATACTGGGAAATCAAATAATGAGTGTGTGAGATGACTGATGATGTAGGCATCTCAAATGAGCGGGTACATCACATTTTAAATGAATATTTTGACGTGAAAAAGCTATCCGCGCGGTGAGTGCCGCGTTTGCACACACGCTAGCATGAGCGCAACCGTATGACCACTTAAAAGGAGTGTTTGGCGATTTTAACTTGCAATTCGAGCGAGTTTTTGCGCCGTTTCTTAACCGTAAATGAAACATGGATCCACACACCAGAACCAAAGAGAATTCAAGACCATTGTTTTCTGTGGGTGAACGTGCACCAAAGAATGCCAGCAAGGTCATGGCCACAGTTTTCTGGGATGCACGCGGTGTCATTCTCATAAAATACCTTGATAAGGGTAAAAGGATCACCGGAGAACATTATTCGGAGATTTTGGATAGATTCTATATCAATTCCAAGGAAAAAAGACCGTTTTCGAAGAAGAAAAAAGTTTTGTTTCATCAAGACAATGCAAGTGTGCACACGTGTGTAATCGTCATGGCAAAAATCCATAAAACAAGCTTCGAACTGCTACCTCATCCTGCATAGTCTACCGATATGGTTCCCTGCGACTACCAGCTATCTCAAAATATGAAGAAATAGCTAAACGGCCAGAGATTTGGGTCGAACCAAGAGGTTATCATTGATACGAACGCTTATTTTGAGTGCCTTGATAAAAGCTATTATTTAGAAGGAAAAATGTATTTGTAAAATCGTTAGACTAACTGTATCGAGCTAAAAGGAGAATATGTAGAGAAATAAAACACTTTCTTGCCGAAAAAATATATTATATTCAAAAAGTCACGGACTTATCAAACCACCCTCGTAGAATTTTCTTTAGGTCATGTCCCTATCTCGTCTCGACTTTTGAGAAGAATTTTCTGGCTTAAGAAGTCACTTTTTACGCCGAAGTACACTGTATATTGAATGCAGCATTGCGTTTTAGTGACCAATTAGATGAGCCATTGCAAAAATGTTAACCTTTCAACAATCTCTAGCCGTTACCATGGTGAAAAAAGTTTAACTACTTATATTTTTCAGAAACCTATAGCCTTTATTAGAAAATTATTCAATATTTCACCCATTAACTTGAACCAATATCTGAAAACAGGCTTCGGAGACCATAAATGTTTGACGTTCCGGCATGCTGCTTGGAATTTTTTTATTGCGCATTATAGGAAACCGATTTTGTTTGCACTTTAGCGTTATGACATTTGAGCGCTACCAGCGAAATTGGATTACTGAAATATTTTGATTGCCTCCGGCGTTGAAGGAGAAGAAAAACTGTTTGCCTGAAGCGATTATTTCCAATCCAATGATTTATCCCGTAATTTCCTTATCGTAATAATGGCGCAAGAAGAAAATAAATAATAAATTGAATAATATCATGGAAGATGTTTCCAAGATTTTTGGACGAATGGAGGTAACTTAGGAAACGTCTGTCTTATTGGCTTATACCTTATAAATTGAACACTACGGAAACAAAAATACTTTCTGAAAATGCACTTAATCGTATTAACTCAACCACTAAGTCGCCAGAAGTTTGGTTTGTGTAGCTGAAGATAGAGCTCAACCCCCGCTAAGCGTCAGAGAGCTTTTTTGGGTTTTATATAATGAAATTCTATCATATTACAATAAGTTACAGGCACGTTTCGTCTTCTTCTACTCGAATCGAATAAGATCTTCAATACCGTACTCCTAAGGCAGATGATTAAAACTAATTTCTTACGATGATGAAGTTTGTTCTATGAATACATGTGCATACTTTTTGCCCCAATGTTAAAAAAGAAGTCTAGATTAAAATCTCAATATCCTGCGTAGCGGCGCTTAAAACTCATGCAGGTTTTGTGAGGTTTATGAGCAAAGTATTCCCTCGGAGTAGGGCTTGCACCCTGGCTAATTCGACGGAGTGATGGGGTGTTTACTAAAGTCAGCAGAATGGAAGATGACTGTGGAAAAATGTATGTGCTTCGAGCTAAGATTGAATGAAAAAACGTACGATATTGATTGTTTATTGATGTTTAAGAATGGAAAAGGAATTATTAGAGGAAATACTAAACGTATAGGACATCAATGGTACAGAAAAGAGCAATATAGAATTGACAGTAATATCAGCAGTTCTAAAAAAATGAAAAAATGAGGCAAAAAAGGAAAAAATTAATCCATCTGATGGAAGTCTTTAATATCAATAATACATAAAGGCACTTTTCAATAAAGACTGTGCTCATTTAACTGATTTCAAAAAAATTCTTTTTTTTTTTTCAAGCAAAACCTATACGTTTTGTCCGCAGTTAGTAAATCCTTCACCATCATTTGGAAAACATATTTGTCGCAGCTAAATTAGAATCATGATAATTTAATAATTAATAATGCGTGATAATTTTCTTTTTTGAAGAGTTTTTTGTCGTATGCCTAGATCAAGGCAACTAAAACTACGCTTTTAATAGTTCATTTAGAGTCATAGACGATTATACGTATTCGCTCGGCTAATAGGCCAGTTCTTTTCTATGTAAAACATCAATGCAATATAGTATCCTTGGGAAAAAAATAACCAGATAAATGGAAAATCATTCCGATCGTTGTGTATCTTAGAGCGACGTGCTTCAATATTACATACAATTTGAAAAATATTACAAAAAGTGTACAATACTTTATGAATCATCAGTAGCGTTTGCTTGATAACCATGAATATTATTATATGGAAATTTAGGGTACCAACTTAATGTAAACAACCCAAATTACTTTCTATGAGAACATTTTCTCTGTATGAGGACACACACAAAAGTAAATAGCTTTTGGCAAACGCCTGTCGTAATTCAGATGTTTCTGTCAAAAGATGCGTAGTTACGGTAGATCTCTGAGCATGATAATACGAGTAAAATGTTAGTCTTTGCGCATATAGCGTTGATTTCTAGGGAGTGTATTTAAAATTTTGTATTAATTGGGGTTAATATCAACGGCTTTGCATCCAAGGTGTGTTTTTTACTTTCGCATGTAAAATGCACGAAAAAGGGAATTTATTTATATTTCTCTCGAATCAATCTAATCCAATAATTGAACTGACGAAGAATTAATTGTTGTTACACATTATTTTATGTTCAGAACTAATAGTGACAGCTACGTTGGATGCAAGGTACCATAGGATGTATGCGAAGGGAATAAACATGATAATACCATGTTATCCTCGAATCATTACGGAATAAGAGGAATGCAGAAATGAAATTATCCCTAAAAAGCCTCATATTGCCACTAATACCTTAATCCGGAAATTGATACGTAAATTACATGATATTGAAGAACGTTAAGTCTAGATTAGACTGTTTATTATGATGAGAATATTGAATGTCGGAATCATGACGCTAATTCGTTTACCTTTTCAGTGTGGTTTTTTTCCTCGTCGCACCTACTAATATTGACTTCCTTTATGTAGCATTTGAATTGTTGTGAAACTTATTACGTAAATTTAATTATTATAGCATTGCACAATTGAAAATATCTCATCCTATTTAGGCTTAATGGAGGCAATTATTTAAGCCGGAAGTCCGTACAGTTCAGCAAGCACATTTAATTCAGTGTATTTCTAGACGTTATGATATTCATTTTTCATGCATTATTATTTTGATTGAGGAGCGAAAGCAATTGTTATGCAATACAAGTGACATTCGTGCACGCCAATTGATAGCCAATAGTTTGTCCTAGTCTATTTTTCCTACTTCTGAATACATCTATTGTCGTGTGATACTGTGTGAAGCTATATCTTTGTCTCACATCTCGGACTTAATCATTATATTATCCACTACAAATAGGCAGTGTGAGATAAAAAATTATGTAATTATCCAGAGGGTTCACGGAAGTTAGCAGTAATCATGTAGATATTAAAATATATGTATCATTTCATATGGTATCACTTCATTGATTCTACAGAGGTTTTAGGTACCTTGTCATAAAAACAATAATTATATGAGAATCAAAATATTTATTTTACAGAATATGAAACCGCTAACCCCTAAATTTTGATTTGAAAACTTCCTGGAGTATATTGTATTCTAAATTATTTTCAACCTTCGTATATTTTTAGTACCCAAAATCCAGCCGGCACATCAGATGCTGAGCGGAAATTTTAGTGAGAAAGGTTAAATTCAGAACCTGTGTACCATTGCACTTTTAAGCAGATTGCAATGCTAGGATAAGGGTGATGCACTCATTGCTAGGAAGGATACTGAAATAACCCGCACACCAGAAATAAAATCCACGTAAAATGTTTTTACTAGCAAGCAACTAAGTGCATTACTCTTATAAACGACTTACTGTTTTATTTGTCCCCGTTAGTTGAATAATAATCATCTCGCGTCCTCATCCACGACTTCAAGGCCAGTGCTCGAGTCGACCAACATATTTGGAGTATTTTTTTACATTTTGTTTACCTTTTGCGCGAATTGCATTTCATTGGCTTCGTGCATAGAACGTGTCACATTGTGGTCACAGGAACGCCCTATAACTAGTAGTACCATGCCTCGGAGGCTACGCTGACATCATCAGGTGCACTACAGTTTGTTGACATTAGTCGGTTATTGTTGCTTTTGTTACGCAAATTCAGTACATTAAATATTCATTAAATATTGACCTACTAATGTCAACAAACTTTAGTGCACCGGATGATACCAGAAATGGTGAAGCGGGTTGTGTTGAATTTGAACCACAAAAATTATAGAATGGCATACACATATTAAAAATTAATGTTATTTATTTGAATAAATCATGCGTAACTATGTTAACGCAAAAATATGGAAAAATGCGAAATTGATTTTTATTTCTGGCCTGAACTTACATTTCGGAGGGTACGGTTAGTTGACTTAATGGTTCCGAGTGGTATGATTGAAACTTGCGAGTACGATTAAAATATTCTGTGGACTTTTCTAACAGTTTCTGAATATCGGGAGTGGAATGGCATTGTGAAGATCGAGGAAGACTCGACAGGGTTGGCGTGTTCCACATTTAAAGGACTGCTTTGAACACTCGAGTGAGCACCAGCGGAGTTGGATGGGACCCCTACCTCTTCCACTGAGGAGCCCGCCATTACCCCAATTGTTCCAATCCCTTCACGCGTGGAACAAGCCGTCTTCAAGGAAAGCGAGACCGTCTTCCTCTCTCTTCCCCCCCGAAGAGCACCCACAGCCACCGGCATCCCGAACTCCCCCCCCCCCTCACACCCCCCTCAGTCTCCCGTTTGGATTCATCTCCATTCGAATCTTCACAGCGCATTTCGGAATTCTCAGAAAGCGAGAGAATTCCTTGGATTCCAGGTGTGCCTCGCTTAAGATCATTGGTGGCGAACCTATGGCGTGCACCTCTCTCGTTGGCCATTTTATTGTGCCTGTTTAGTTTCAAAATGAAACGCAGCAGTGGATGCTCCGCCAAACTCAGGAGTGGATGACGATATTTTGAGGAACCGTGTAGCAGGTGGTATAGTACCAGAGAAGCCTTTTGTGGTTCAAAGAATTCCATTATTCACCGACCTAGATTTCGACAACGTAATTTTCACGAAATTGATAGTTTGAGGCGTGAGTTGTTGAAATTACTTAGTTTTGAATAAAAAAAACCTCGTAAATTTCGCATAAATGAATAAGTTTCGGTAACAATCGTTTTCGTTGCTGTGCGATATTCTCGAGTGCAAACACTGGATACAGGGAGTGTATTCTGTATTTTCACCTGTTATTAAAATAGCTAGAGTTATGAAAGTTCATTTAAATATGTGAAAATTACACGGCAATTTTCATGGTCTAAAATGACACGAGTTTCTATAGATGTTTATTTTCATAATGAAACACATTATTACACAGTATTTAACCCGTCGCAGGGGCGCAGCTAAGAATTTTTAGCTAGAGTGTTTTAGGGGCAACTAATACTTAGGGGTATGAGGGTATTGTATACCCACCAGGGTAAGCAGGAGATGTGGGGGCCCTCCTCCAGAAATTGTTTTAAGAATAATGGTTCAAACCGGCGAGTTTTACGGCTTTCAGAGGGATATTTTATTAATCATAGCACTATACTGTAAGTACTACTAATCCAATTAAGTAAAATGGGTTAAACTTAAATATTTCTCTGAGCTCTGCGGGGGGTGGTTTTATCCCCCTAACCCTCCCCCCCCTCGCTGCACCACTGCTCCGCCGAACTCAAGGGTGTATGGCGATATTTTGCGTAGCATCAAGCTATCAACTTGATCGGAAACATAATACATATTGTGTCGCTATGCCTCCCATAGTTATCACATTCACTATTTTCATTATATCCATTGTAAATATGAACCCCACGCGTCGATACGACACTCCTTTAGGCAGGCATTCCACTGTGTAAGCAATCATCGAAATCATGGCAACGCGTTTGGCGACTTCGAATACGTAATTAGATGCGACAGCAAGGTAACGGCTACAGCGTTTAAGCCAACAATTTTTAAGCATTTTTTTTGGCTCAAACGCCGTCGCCGTTGCTTTACTGTTGTATCAAGTTACGTATTCGAAGACACCAACCGCGTTGCCGTGATTTCGATTATGTAATATGTAGTGGTGTGCTTGCTTGAATTCTCGCCGTAGCTTATAGCTCAAGAAGCCTGTATTTATTTATTTTGAACTCGAGCAGAATATCGGAAGTGTGAATTGCATACCTACGGAATAGACCTGAACCAGTATTATGCATGTACTCACTACAGCGGCAATTTAAATGTCTTATTTCTACCGGCTGCAAAGATTAATTCAGTTAAGATATTGTTTCACCTCAAAGTTAAAAAATTATTAAGATTAAAGAAAGGCTATTCACTCCCGCGCGAAAATGAAATAAATATCACATTATTCTCCCGATAAAGAAGATAACGGGAAATAGCTTAGACCATTAAACATCATTAAAAATTTGTGTAAATATTTTGCATAAAAGGTTTTTTCTTAGCTTTCCAAGAATTTCTCCGTAACAACGCGGGTTGCCGGTAATACCGTTATTGATCGTCCCCCGACACTAATGTAATAAGTATAAGGTTTTTTTTGTTAAGTTACAAAATAATGTTACACAGCTATTTTTTGATGCCATATTGTTCCATTATTTCATTCGCATGGCTATATTTGTTGGGATTTTATTCTAAGTACAAAGATTCCTAGCATTCACATTGGGTGGAAACATCATTTAGAGGTCGTAATGCGGTTATGTTGGTCATCCACGAGTCATAAACCTTTTCGTAAGAGGCCGCTGAATGCAAAGGGCGACTCCATGTGTGGTGAATGAATCAAGTTGTGGCAAGCCGCACGTTCAGAAGCAGGAACTTCTATTATCATCATTATTTATTCGAGAGAACTTTTCTCGTGGCTTTAACTTCCAATGTCTTCAGTTACCCGCGCTTAACTTTTTTTTCCTCTCTCCTCTCTTGAGCCAAAGTGAAAACTTCCACAGTCAGGGACTTCTTTCATGAATAATGAATAGGCGTGTTTAATTTCATCACTGGAATTTGTGTCTTGAGAGAACTCGACCCTAACATGATGCGGGCTGATGTTTGAATTAAAAACGGGGCGCCATCTCCATTTTTTTGCTTCCTCGAACATATTAACAAGCTCTGAGTGCTCCCTTTTCCTTGCAGTGTCGTTGTGCTAAAAGAGTGAAGCTTGTATGCCTCATGCGACCGCCTTGCGAAATGTACCTTTAAAGAGAAGTATTTCTATTATCTTTTTTAAAAGTCAAATATTCAACATTCCAAGGAAGTTATACGTACTGTATCTTGCACGTGAATCATACAAATTGTTATAACGATATTTAATATTGCTTAACAACAAAATTCAATATTCATTACTCATTCTAACATATGCAAAGTCGGATTGTCAACCAAAATGAAGACCTCTCTTTTTTCACTACCGTCATTTTAATTAGCAGTTTTACGTTAAATTAAACAATTGAAAAAGTCAAAAGGCACACCAAATATTTGCATAAATTTATCAGGGCTTAAAACTTAACTAACAAAATCGATGTCATTAAAATAATATAAGTTCTATATTTTTTGATTTAATATCAAGAATATACATTATTCAATATTGAAGTGACTGAATTAATATTAAAGTATGAAGTAGTCGGGAACAAATTTGAACACTAAAGGTCCAACATGAAAAAAAGTTAGGTTAATATAAATTTGGGCTAGTTTTTGCATGATCACACGGGTTATTAACATTCGAATAAATAGTAGGTTAAATGTCTTATGTAATGTATGTAATGTATATGTCTTATGTATGTACATTTTATAATTTGAAAAAAACGAGGTTCTCAAATTCCCGCACATAAATCTATCCGCTCTCTATGAGTATGTAAACTTCCACGTGGTGACATTTAAGGAGCTGGCTTTGCGGTGTAAGCAGTGAAATTAAATGTGTATCCACCGTAAGCCAAAGAAGAACGCAGTGAATTGGGTACGTAATGAGACACAAAAAGTTGCGTGGGATATGTAATGGAAGGAAAAATTGACTGAAAATTCATCGGAGGGTGGACTAAGGGATGAGTACCGAGGATAGATCAACAAGGATAGAGGGAAGTGGCAATACTATCTATATATGTGGGGATTTACAGAAATGTTTCTTCTCCGCCAAATTCTACTTTCAAGAAGGCGATGCTATTCAAGTAATCAGCTACCTCAGAAGAAGCCAAATTCTTTTCATCTGCACGCCGAAGAAGAACACGGCGTATTGACCACACAATGAGACACAGCAGTTATGTGGGAAACTTGGCAGACGGAAAAATTGATGCGCAAGTCCCAAGAGAAGGAAGAAGGGACTAGTACGTAGAACAGATCTTGAAGGATATTTTTTTTATTTTAAATAAAGAGAACCACATACAGCATACAGTTGCTAATTTATAGTGGCCAGGTAACAATACATAAATTTGAGGACGAAGAAGCAATATAACAAGCAGAAAACAAGAATTAAATTTACAAAAACAAAAGGACGACAAGAATCTGCAGGTACAGCCTACTTCGGTGACAGATAGGATAGGGAAATACTTATGAAAGATTTCAATGGAAGTGCAAAGGGGTCGATGTGTGGAGGGAGTGAGTTTAACACAGAAGTAATGCGGTAGAAAAAAGATATGGGACAAGGAGATAATTGGCTAGATTGAGAGAATTGTGGGGATGCAGTATACCAATATTAGGATTGAAAACACACCATGTATATAAGTAGAAGTTGATGCGTAGTTTTCCGCAGCGTTGTCTAGATGATGCTTCTGGGTTTCACCGCGTGGATTTTCTTTGCGACGACAGTTTCTCCGGTATTCCAACCGGCGTCTTCAGGTCGATGTCGGGATTCAATTTTTGGTGACTTGTATAGTGCATTCTTGGCGCCAATATTCCATGCTGGAGGCTGATTGGTCCACCTCCTTTTTTCTCGTATGACCCTCTTCCACGAGTTGTGGAGAGGGTAGCCGTCTTCTCTAATCATATTTTCAGGTGTCTTGGATATTTCGATAGCCTCCTTCATTAGCCTGGGATAATATAGGAGGCACTATATAAGTCACCAAAAACTGAATCCCGACATCGACCAGAAGACGACGGTGTAAATACCGGAGAAACTGTCGTTGCAAAGAAAATCCACGCGGTGAAACCCAGAAGCATGGAGACATCATGTATGTAGAAAGCTCAAATTTGCGGTGAGTAAATAGTATGCTAGAGAAACCTTAAGGAGGAGCAGACGAATAGTGTAGGTGGAATCGAAGGTCTCTGGGGTGAGTGGTATCTTTAATGCGGCAAAAGGATTTAAAACGCTTGTGCAGTGCCATGGAAACGGTAGTGTTGAGGGCGATAGTGGGGAGTGTGAGCGTTATGTGCGGAGGAACTGAGATGGTTTTAAGGTTGGATGGAATGGTTCATAGAGCGCGGAAGGATGAGAAGGAGGGAAGTGCTCGTTCCGCGAGTCGGAGAAGTTCTTGCTCGAGTTAGTTTCGCTGGAGGGCCGTGGAAGGGAGGGGCGGTTGCTTCGGAAGCTCACCTGCGCTCATTTTCAAAGCCTCTCCCTCTCGACACTTCTCACGGAAACATCTTAAGACCCCTCCACACTCGCTGCAATTCGTCTTTGAAAAAGGAGGGCCCTTTCCAGCCTAAGTGCAGCCTCCTTATGTAGCCCTGTCATTGAAGACTTCTACCTCCTTGCACACACACTTTATTTTATCTTCGTTATAACGAATTCATTTCTCTTCATACTCTATGCATGTCTATTCTTTTCATCCGATCGTCAAGATAGTATACACGTTTATATTTTCCTGTAAATGAGATGGAATTTTTATCACTGATGTATGAGTCTTAAGCGCATAATATTAGCATACTTTTACTTATTCCCTTAGTTCTGTAGCACCACATTTCGAAGGCCTCTAACCTTGCTTTCTCCGCTGCTGTCATTGTCCGTGCCTCACTTCCATACAGGATCATACTCAAAATGTAGATTCTTATAAATTGTTTCTTTGCTTTCGTATAAAGTTTCCCACAGTAAGCAGGTTTCTCTTTTGGTGGAATGCTCTCTTGGCTAGGGATATTCCGCTGATAATTTCTTTCTTGCTTCTCCCGTCGCTGGTGACCCAGCTGTCTAAATATCAGAATTCATCTACCTCAACCCGTGAGGTAGATTTATACCATTGCATTTTTTCAATTTTTAAACTTCTCTCAATACGGGCTAAATATATTTAATGGCTCAATAGCTCACCAATACCTACTGTTGGGAAAAGACAATCTGAATTTGAATTGCTCTGTTCCGCGCGAGCTCCCCGGCATATTTTGAATTTTGAAATTAAATCTCCGGAAAAAGTTTGTCTGGAAACCTTAATTTTGGCGGATTTTTGCGGAACTCTGACACAGCATAAAGAAAGGTGTTGCTCAGAGAATGAATTTCACATCTATCTTGTATTCTCACACCTATCGGCAGTCTACCATGAAGACGACGCGTTCTTCGATACTTTGGAGTCGATGGCGTTTTTTAACCTCAGCGTGAAGACTCAAGAAATCCATTGCTCACATAGGACGGAAATAAATGTCTTCATATATAAAATCGCATGCATTCTATGATGCGATAAATTACAAAAGAAACACGATAAGATAAACCTTTAAAAAACCTAAGCTTTAGAGAAAGGGCACAATAAAGTTGTATACTTATTTTTTCCTGGTATGTAATTTTTGATGCTCATTTCACAGGCAGTTTTTCTCTTTCATACCTGCGAGTCAAATTCAAGTCGATGGGAAGAAAGGAAGTGAGCGATATTACGAACTTCTTCTTCTGTCGAAATATTTAGTTTTTTTAAGTGCTGGGTATTTGACACGCTTTCTGAGCATGATAAGTATATATTTTTTGCTTGAATTTTACAGTATGATGTAAAACTGTACATTTTTTTGTGATCAAGCCTAGTTAAATTTTGAGAAAAGTTAACTAACTGCAAAAATACGTATTTATTTGTCGTTCATTACATAGTTTGTTATTTAACAAAGATATTTATTCCTGATAAAATATACAAATATTGAACATAGATATATATAGAGTAATTATGTTTAACAATAATATAGAGACGTATAATGTATATATAAATATACATTATACGTCTCGAATATTTTAGTGTCCACGGCTCTTGACGCTTAACTTGCCAACAATAGTTCAACGATGCAAACAAGGAGACTACGGTGAATCAACGTGTTTTATAACCCTTCTTTAAGCATGCAGAAAAATTTCACCCTTTAAAGCTATTATGTTCATTTATTCTGGTTAGTCTTGCTGTCTTTACTTTTCTGCTCGCTGTCTGATTTCGCGTTAACATGGTCGTTTTTCGTGTGAAAATGAGGATATAGAGGGAAGCGAAAGGGTGAATGGAAGCAATATAGAGGGGGGCGCTGAGAAGCGCAATTGGGGTGGGATATAAGTGGAGGAGAATGGCCAATTTGCAGACTATGAATGGGACGTAAAGCGAAAGGGACCGAAAAGCGAAAATAATGAGGGACAGTAAACAGTTTTAGCTGGGTCGAAAGGGCTATTGGACTGCTTTAAGGACACATTGCTGATTTGGAGGGACGCAAAAGATCCCTGTCAACAATCCCTCTATATTCGGGACATAATTTATGGAGATATTCGCGTGCTAAATGGTTTAAATAAGTAAAATACGATTCGGTACAATTGTCAGGTTCATATAGGAAATTCGATTCTTGGAAGATCATCTAAACAATGGTTGTCGCGCATAAACTTTGAAAATATGCTTCGCTAAAATATTTTTCCTTTTCTTTTTTTGCCAGAGTAAAGTTGTGATAAAAGATATTATCTTTGTGTAATTGTAAAAAATAATCTTTCATATTATGAAATATCCTTCCATGACTTGAGAAAGTCATGCGAAAACCTTTGAGTACCCTAAAAACAAACCTTTTTGCCTTTTAGGGAACCTGACTTTCAGACTTGTGTGTTAATGTTGTATGAATCCATTTGTTTTTTTGGAAGATTGTTATGAAGTTACTATATTTTTCCTGCCATATCTATGCAATTCTTTTTATAAAATGCATTTTCTGGTCCAATAGGGTGGTTTCCTATTATTTTTTTATTGCCTAAATCGAAAGATTATTATTCCTAGAGTACGTATTTCACGCTTTTAGAGTTTTTAATGACGATATCTATTTTCCCCGATTAAATGAAAAGTGAAAATTTTCAAGCGCGCGAAAACGCGACGGCTAAGTATGAAGGTAGCAAAGTACCATGCTAGCAGGTAGCGCTAGACTTAAATAAAGATTATTAATATCCTATCAAGCGAAGGAAGCTTTCCGACCTTAGGCAGTTTTAATAGGTGATTTTTTAAGACATGTTTCTCTGTGCCTCATGCATGCATTGGTAATCTCAGACGATGTAAAACTCCTATCTATTCGTATAGAAACTAGATCCCTGTGACGTCACGTGGAGTGTCATCGCATGGGCGCCAATCTGGCCTTTTTCAAATGCGGTTAAAATTGACCATTGCTATTCGTCTAAACTGGGATTTCTAAAACCAGATAATTTGTATATTATGAATACACTAATGGTGGGTAAGGAATCGCAATCAATGCCTTTCGTTTTCCTAGATGAAGGAAACTACCCTATTGAACGACCCCATTGCGGCTTTCTTGTCTGGAGGTGGTTACCTACTTCCACGACATTTTCCCTTCGTCCTTAGTACTGGATGCTCCTTGCTTGCGTGCGGAGCGGCGACCGCCCAATGCGCTTGAGGAGGAAACACTGTAAAGTGGATACCTTGAGTGTACGTACGGCAAACAAAACCCCTGCATCGCTTCGCCGAACTTCTCCCGATTCCCAGAAGTTGATGCGGGAAGATCTCTCACCGCCAAATCGAGACAACTCTCTAGGTCTAGCCTTAATGGCGTTGTAAGCAACAAAAAATAGCAATAAGTTATCCGAAATGAGCAATTAAAGTGGGATATATGCACCTATGATGGGATAGAAAAAAAAATGAGGGCGGAATTTCGTGAAATTAGCGAGAAAATTAGCGAAGGGGTTTGGTCCATATGAAAAAAATCTAAACATCCAAGCGTAATTTTTTTTATTTTACGGTTTATACGATGGTATTCACCAGTTGTTATCCTTTTAGCCAAGTTCACCTATGCTTATTCACTTCTACAATATGACGACTTCTCAGTTTAGCCCCCTCCACCGGTTGGGTGATGCGACCAGTTGGGTAAAATTATGATGCAAACTTCCAAATTTTAGTTTTCCGGGCTCTGATATTATTCCTATTCTGTACCTTCCATTTGTCATTCCGCATTTAACGTTGGCAGGATGACAAATGGTAAGTATGTGGAGTGAGAAGGGCACAGTGTGAGATGGCGTGAACGAAGGGAGGGAGAAGGAAGGGAAGATTGTATCTGAGGAAAAATAAGATGCCATCTACGCTCCCTCCGTCTCAAGACCCTCTCGCCAATTAGGACGATTCGATTTTAAGACGGCGACATGCAAACTAATTACAAATTTTGACGTCGAACTCCGTGAACTTTTGGTAGTTTTCCAACGCGGGGCCGAAAAATAATTTTTCGCGTCCCTCGCTGATACCCATTCTTTTGCTGCCCGAGAAAGAACTTGGGGCCCTACTATGGTCCAATGGCCCCGCGCTGCGTCCGCCGTGCCGAAGTCACCGACTAGGACCCCGACGATGGTTGCCTGGGTTTAGAGGCACTTGAATTCTCGGAGAAGATCTATCTGGTTTCCCACCCAGTTGGGTTTTGCCTTTCTCCATCCAGCATTTCGTCTCGGGATTCGTGTGATGTCGCAGCCTTTTTCTTCTCAGGCACCGTGTTCCTCACCTCCGTAATTCTTCTCGCTCTGAAGTAATGTCTGCCCTATCATTGGTCCCAATATCCTCCCGTAGGAATTTCCATGATATTTTCTTCATTTACAATGCCTTAAATGGCAAGTTCCGATCCTCAGATATGCTGCCTTTCTTTTCACTCCACATTCCCACCTGCTCCTTCCGTAATAACCACCTACTACACCAACCCAAATTCCGTCTTTCTCTCTCTCAGAGATCACTTTTTTACAGACTCCCTACCTCCTTCAATATCATTTCGAGTACTCACCCTTCCCTGGATCTTTCAATGCCCATCAGATTATTCAAGAGGCAGCTTCGAAAAGCCATCTTCTGAATCCCTTTTTTTATATATCCTTTCTATAGTTTATAGTCCATATCTGTTAAAGCTGCAGATTTTATGTTTTGTATTCAATGTAAAGGCCATTTTGGCTGTGTTTGAATAAATAAATAATCACTTATACTCTTAAGCGCTTTATTTCTTCCCCTCCATCCAAAATGGCTCTCTCCCTAACAATCCCCTGTTTACTCTTCATCACCCTAGTGACCTAAGCACTAAAATAAGTACAAATATGTATACAATAACAAAAAATAATTTAAACATCAGTGCATAATTAATTACGCCAAACATCATGGACACGACTCCTCGGGGAATATTTTTTCCATCCCTTATAATGATCACTCAAAGGATAGGTTTACAGGGACCGAAAAAATGATCGCTCGACCCATCATTTTCTGAATCACTCGGTCATTCACACCGTCGCTTTTTACATTGCTTATTTCGTCACTTTCGTTGTTTAGAAATGTCAAATAATTAAAATCCAAGCGTGCCGTTACAATCCCTTTTAGCGGCAGTGCGTTCTGATAAGCTGAAGAACGGCGCAAACGATAGTTTCAGTGACGGAAAAAGAGACGTGCTGAGTGAAAGAAAAAGGGATGCAGTTTCCATCCCTTGAGCCATCGCGGAAAATGATTGCGTTAAAGGGTTTCCACCGTCATTGGGGCGATTGCTGTGGATGTTCCTCGTAAAGGATGGGAAAAATGATCGTCTGATCAAGGCTTTGTAAGAATAATGACTCAATCGAACCCGATCTTCTTTGGTGACGGAGAGCTTGCGTAATACTCCTGCTATCACTTTGAAATTTCCAGAGTAGCAGCATCTGCCTTCATCTCAAAAATTAAAGAATCACATCTGACTGAGAAAAAATTCATTAGTTACGGTCTGAAATTCAAGCGACGCCAAAATGAATGCCTTAGGATTACATATTTTTAAAATGCTTCATAGTTTTTCAGGATAGCAGAGTACTTAGTTAATATTTTTCTTTGAGTGCAAACATTTAAGATATCAATTGGTACTTCTATGCAACAATGCTGCTCAAAGGAGCAAATATCAGCAGATCGATTACTTAACTTAATCCAGTGCTTCAAAACTCCAGTGCCACGTGATTTCTAACTGCAAAATAAATTCTTGATGCTGTAGCATAATTGGTAGAGGATGATCAAATGGAATGCTTTCAGTTATACCAGTCTAACGTGTTCATCCTATCCGTTGTCACAGATATCAAAGGGCCTATCAGGTTAAGATGGTGGAAAGCGCCCTCGGGTATTTTGAAAAATAAAAAATACATGTATATTACATACATACAGTACATGTAAGTGAGCACACTTGAAGTGCATCAAAAATTATGTGTTCCCCCAAATTTTCAGGCCTTAACAATGGAAATTAGCATTTTTTTAAATTGAAACATGATTTTTAGTTTTTTTTACCATATCTCCAGTAATAAAGAAAGCGATTTTTCAAAAATTAAAACTGGAGATATGGTTAAAAAACTAAAACTCGTGTTTCAATTTTTTTGGTGCTATTCCCATTGTTAAGGCCCGAAAATTTGGGGAAACACATAATTTTTTATGCACTTCAAGTATGCATTTTTAATTTTTCAAAATATCCCGGGGCACTTTTCACCATCTTAACCTGCCTGACCCTTTATTGGCGATTGATGTGGAATCCATTAAAGAACAGAAATTATTCCATTTGGACCCGATCCCCATAGAGTCATGGGCATTACGTTAGCACAATGAAGATGGTGAGATTTGAGAAAAAAAAAGAACATCTAACAATGACGCGAATGCCATGCGTTTGATCGCAGTCAACCACAGGAGCGCCCGGCGCGGCGAGCGCTGAGCTCGAGGATGCCTAATCCTCCGCACCACGTGACTCGCAAAATACTTCGAAGTGGCATGCAGCTAAAACTTTCTGCATAGATCCCACTTTTACTCCTAGATTCCTCGATTCCTGAAGATGATGGAAGAGTCGCTAGTCTAAACGCTGCAATGAGAAAAGAAGGTTATCAGTTTTGAAGACCAAGAGATCTTCACACATGTTGTCCGCGATGCGTATCTCCCTGAGATGGTAAAATAGCCCCTGTTCTAATTACGTTCATGCATTCGCGCAATTCCACGCCATTTTAGTACCTAATTAATGCAATTCTAACCTGCGCAATTAAGTGCCCCGTGCGAAACGGCTTTAACACCTCCGTAACATTTTGTGTACCTGCGCCCGTTGCAGTTTTTTCGAATCGCGCAGACTTCCTCCACTTCCCGCCTACCGCTTTCTTCGGTCTAAGGCCTCCAAATGCGGCAGTGCGGCACCACCGCAAGGCAGTAGCTACAAGTTAGGGGTTAGAGTCAACGCGAAACCCACCTGAGGGTCCCACCAGTGTGAATTGAGAGAAGGAGAGTAATCGATCCGTAGCGATCGTACTAAACTACAGTGTAGTGATAATGTGAATGACAAACAGTGAACATTCACCCTTGCAAGTTATGGATTGTTGGCGGAAAAAGGCTTCCATAACACTTTAGTTTGCTTCTTAAGAAATTCCTGGTATTAATGTTCGTAGAAACGTTAGGGATATAATAAAATAGAATACTGTAAATACATTTCCAATATGGAGAGGTTTCACAAAGTAAAGCCGGAAGTCATCAGTTATAAAATAGAATACGTTTCATTGAGTATTGGTTATATCGCCATTTTTTCTGCAGTTGATGCAATATAAAGTGATGCTCCTGGCCACAAAATTTCCCTGGAATACCTTACGTTACATTTCCATCCGAAATAATTAGGGTTACTTCACATTTCACGCAGCTTAACAAAGTAAACGAATTTTACCGCATTACCTAACATCAATATTCGGCGAATTAGGATGTAAAAATAATTTAAGATGAAATGTGTAATAATACGTAATGTTGGTCCTGTAATTACCTTCTTCATTGAATAAAAAGTTTTTTTTCAATACTGAGAAAAGCCAATTAATCTTCATCAAGCTGTCGACTGTGACTGAAATCATCAATCAAGCGTGCATTCCGAAAGCATTAGGTTTCTCCGCAGTATGAGTGGCGTCTCCACAAGATCTACTGTGGGAGCTATAGTTGGCCCTTTGTTCTTTGCCTAACCCTTACCGTATGAGTGAGTTTGAAGTAAAATTATTCGCTAATTTCCCAGCCATTATCATGCTAAATCGTTCCCCTAGAGAATAACATGTTGTATTGTGTATATAGCTTAGAATAGAAGTGTTGGATTATGGATTAAGAATGGTTAATCAGGTCATTATCTCTTTTCCATGAATAGCGTATTGTAGGTACTGCTAGATACATCTGTTATCTAAGATAACTTATCTTTTATTTGTATTTTTTTATCTATCTACTATAAAGACCACTTACGACCACTCATTCATTCACGTATACAAATGTTTGGGGTGAACGAGACGAGATACGGCAAAAAGTCTAATGAAGACCCCCTCTAAAATTGTCTGAAACCCCAGGAAAAATTATGAAAACACTAAATTTACAATTATTTATCCGTCTATTCAATTAAAAGTGAGTATAGGGATTAGTTTAAAAAATGGCCACCAAATTTCAATGGCGGCGCGGAAGTCATACAAGCAAACAACAATCATAGCAACATATTTGTTTATGCAAACAAGAGGAGCTAAACTGGGAAAGAAGATAAAGGAAATGAAACGAAAAACTGATAAATATAAGGTAGGAAATTAAGAAAGTAATAATTGAAGTGTCTATTTCTTTGCGTCTTCTTTCTGCAAGAACAAACACCTGTTTAAATCAAAGCGCATTCAAATGAAAAGCGGAGAAATGTAAGGTAAGAAATTAGTTGTTGTTTTTGGTATATTACATCAAGAGTGTGGTGGTTATTAATTTCAAAGTTAACAAGTGCTCTAAATGCCATATTAGAAATATGATTCGTGCTGTTGACGATAGTTCGTATCTTGTTGGCGATACACGATTGTAGTAGAAAGGCTTTTAAACAAGTCTTACATAATATAGGTTGGTAAAAATGATTGTATTATCGTGTTTTGTGATGGTGATAACGTTTTATTTTTGTTTACGTTCTTTTTTCCGTTAATTTCCTTTTTAATGTACAATTTTATCCGTGAGCTGCAGGAGTGAATAGGCAGTGAATAATACAATATGGAAGATAAGTGCAAATAAAGGTATTTCTTATTCAATTATTTGTCTTGCGAAAATCACGTTTCCTTGAGTGACTAAGTTATTCAACTGTGAAAATTATCGAAATCTTGACATTCACAATGTCTTGTACACCAAAGGCTCTGATCCGTTACTCACCAGATTTATTGCGCATTGCGTGAGATATTTATGCTGAGATATTTGATGTATCCCGAATCATTAAAACTTTAAATAGAGGTATTTCTGAAGTGAAGTCATTCGCGATCACGATAAATAACATTTCGATAAAATTCGTCATACTAGCCCCAATTCATGCTAAGGCGCATTTGTTCTAGATATTGATATTCAGTCCCTCCGTAATTCGCTTACGAAGGGGAACAGCTGTTACATCTTATTCGTATATCAAGGATTTGGTTGAGTTTTGTGGAAAATAATTAATAAACGTGTTTTTCATTGTAATTCGTAAAGTCGTTATGTTATGATATTACGTATGCATTGGGTGTTACAGTGGAACGTGGTCTCAACGTTTTTTGTAGTTGAATTGAATATTTATTTTACCTTTTTAGCCCCTCAGAAAAACGTTTCTCTTTATAAATATTTACATTCATATTGTAGCCTACGTACCATGCGCTCGTTTTACGTGAAAGTGGAAATATTGCTTATACCTAAGCTAGCCAGCTTAAAAGTAAACGATCCTTAAGTAACAAGTAGCAAACAAAAAGTGTAAGACCTCCCACAGTGAGCATAACAGGCCGCAGGCCTTTTTCGGGGGGGCCTAGGGGGGGCAGAGCCCCCCCAGCGAGCCATGCGAGTTCATATGCATATAACGTTTCACTGCTTATAATCACCTTCAGACAAAAAATAATTTACTAAAACTACTTTTACTTTAAAATAGTCGATCGTGGTATTAGTGAATAACCACCTTCATCAGGCACAATGTTTTTATCTGTCTATCTATCATTGTTTCCGTAGTTACGAAACGGAGTGCATTTACAAATTTGTATCGACATGTGTTTCATGATAGCGGCTTGGTATGCAAGAGTATCGTTTTCTGGCACACGAAAAAAGACGCGAAAAAGATAATTTATATACTTACCTCGGATAAATTTAATTAATCGTTGCACAGACGAGGAAATTCATCGTTCATTTATTTACAGAACTTATAGTTACAGCCACTTTGCATAAAACCGTAGGATGTTTGCGAAGGTAATAATGATATTTTTATTGTATAAACATGTCAATGCCTTGTTAGCCTCGTCATTATGGGATTAGAAGAGTGCAGAGATGTAATTATTCCAAAATAGCCTCAAATTCCCATAAATACCTTAACCCGGAAATTGTCACGTAAATTATATGATATTGATGAACGTTAAGTACAGATTAGACAGTTAATTACGGTGAGAAAATTGAATATCGGAATCGTTGTGATGCTTATTGATTCACTTTTTCTCGGTGATGTTTTTGGTCGCACATATTAGTATGACTTCTTTTGTGTAACATTTGAAGTCAAGCCAAACTTATTACGTAAATTTAATTATTATTGCATTGCTTAATTGACAATATTTAATCCTAGCTAGACTTAATGAAGGCCATTATTTACGCTTAAATTCGGTATAGTCGTGTGACTTGACAGATTTTAATTCATTTGACTCATTGGTATAATATTTTACCTACACTTTAATGTTGTATTAGTTTGGTTAAGGAAATTGTAGCGATTATAATTAAAATGACATTCGAGAATGCAAAATGATGGCAAAAACTTTGACCGAGGATAACCTTTCTACCTCTGAATACACCTATTGTGTTGTGATATTGTGTGATGCGGCATGCTCTATCTAATTCGCGCATCTTTAACCTAATTATATTCTCATGTATTTGGTACTAATAATGAATTGTGAGATAAGCAGCCTTAATTTAAATAGTTAGAGATAGGGAAGGGAAGTAATGCTCAGAGGATCTATGGAAATTAGATTCAATGGTGTATATCTCGGAAGATAGACAGTTAAACTTCCATGAAAAAAATTTGTTGGAAGCGGAAAAATCATGACTTTGCTGTAGGGGCTTTCGCGGTGTGTATTCGATATGCAGGTTCCACCTTTGCAGGGAATCTATGGGCTCCGTATACTTTACGATGCTAGTCAAGTAATTTCTCAATGTTGCTTCATTCACCAGAAAAACCTTTCCTATAGTGATGATAAAAAAATATTTTAATACACCATTTTTTATACCGCGGTCATCATCGCGTGACTTTCTACCTTGCTTTTTCTGATTGAAATTATAGTTTTTCTCGTTCATTCTCCTCTACACCTCATCCCTTACTTTAGTTACGGTCTGAAATTTAAGCAACGCTAAAATTTACTGCAATTAATCAACGCATGTGGATTACTTATTTGTGCTCCATAATTTTTCAGAGAATCTAATGGATATTATACTTTGAGTGCAAAGATCAATTGGCACTTCTGTGAAGCAATTTTTCTTGAAATGGTACAAAACAGCAGGTCAATTACTTAACGAAATGAAATACAAGAAAACTCCAGTGTCTCGTGGTTTTAAACGGCAAACTAATTTCATGATGCTAAAGCATAATTGATTGAAAATCATGAAATATAATGCTTCCAGCTGTAAGTACATGTCTTCCGCAATGTAATCACCCTATCCATTGTCACAAATATTAAATTTATTAGCGATTTGCGTGGAATCCAGTAAAGCTCAGAAATTATTCCATTTGGACCCGATCCCTATGGAGTCATGGCCACACCGCACAGTGGTGTAGCCAGGGTTTAGAAAGATTTTTACCGGAGATTACGTGGCCCTTCCGAGGGAACACCCCAGGGCAAATGGGGACCTCTCCCGGAAAATTATGGTATTTTTGATGCTGAAAACAAGCTTTTAGGACTCATAAACAGTAATTTTATACGAGTATTCATGAAGTTATTCATTTGATCGTACTCGTTTTTGGCGCCTCTGGGCTCAAGGGGAGGGCAATGGACAATCTTTTCTGTTGTAAACGATGAATAGGAATCCGTGTTTTTTTATATTAAAACTTTGATAAACGTTCTCTGCTTGGTAGCTAATTATGAAAATTAGTTCCTGATATACTTAACTTTATATAGGGGCCACACGGTATCTAGGGAAAGAGGGGTGACATAATACTCCAGTGATTAAGATCTCTCACTCTTGAATGTTTTTATCGCAACTTTTGCCGAAACAGTGTCAGCTTTTTTTATTTTATATTTTTCTTTCAAGAAAACGCTTAGACTTCCATTGAAATCATAATCACGATTAATACAGAGTAAATTATCAATATTGCTATTTATCCGTAAGTTCAATTATATTTCGTTAGAAAGTTTTAGTGCTATATAAGACACGCGTTCGAACATGACCACCACATTTTAACGATACTTATAGGGTAAATTCTTGAGTAAAAACGAAGACAACTGGAAAAGAGGATAAAAACATTTCCTTAACAAATGGCAAGGTTATCGAAATCCGAGACGGAGTAAAATCATTGGTGTTCTGTTGATATTCCTTAAATACACATGTAATAAAATTTATCATATTTTCATTTAATTAAATGTCAGCAGAAATACTACCCTGATAAAAATGTCACTAAGCAATGCAAAAATTTGGTTGATTACAATGGATTGATTTGATTCTTCCTCGCCTGTAAACCTCCCTACCCCTGTGGCTACGCCACTGACACCGTAAACACAATGAATATGGCATTCTCGAGCAATCGATCACATATAAGCATGATCTCGAGCTAACGTACCACTTACATGCTTGCAGACAACATCCATCAAGGATAAGACAGTATAAGAAATATTTTGATAGGGTTGAGAAGACTCCCGATTTCCCTCTGGGATAGACACAAAGTAGACAAAATTGGCCCTAATTGGTTGTGCACCTACCAATGACGTTTCGAATACTTCGCCCTCATTACTCTAAAAATAAACGGCCACCTGCCTCTCTCAAAATAAAATGCGACACAGAAAGGTAATACGAAACCAATTTAGAAGAAAACATGGAGCTCTACCGATTCCCAGAGTCTCGTGTATGTAACTCAATACGGAAAAGTAACGTGATACGTTTTTGAAAGGGAAATTTAGCTCCAATTCATCAACGCCTCTACGAATGTAAACCAATACGGAAAGTAATCTGATACGATTTACAGAGGGATAATTGTTCCACATCCATACCACCAGCACATTTGCAAATGTAACCCAACACAAAAAGTAATTCGGAGTATTTTTGTTATGCTTCAATTAAATTTTGTAGCCGACGGGTGTCGTGAAAATATTTTGAGTGATAGTCGATATATAGTTCAGTGCGTAAAATCGGCTCTTACTTATTTTGATGGTCCCCTAACATTTTCTCTTCATTATTTCGAAGAATATTGAGATCCATACGCTACGTGCATCAACGTAGTTATCCTTAGTGACTACTCTCTAGCATGCATTCATTATGTTTCTTCCCATTAAGGCTGGCATCTTCACAAGGCCTACTGCGGGAAAAATCGTTGACCTTTTGTTCTTTGCATATGCGTTGACGTATCGGTGAATTTAAAGTAAGATTCTTCCCTAATTATTCAGCCATTATCATCCCCCATCGTTTCGCTGGATAATAACGTGATGAATTACGTGTAGCTCAGAATGGAAGTGTTAGATTATGGATTAAAAGTGATTCAGTAGACCATGTTCTCTTTATCATGAATATCTAGCGTTTTGCATCAACTACGAGATACGAATGTTGTTTAAGCGTTTGAAAATTTTTTTTCAATTTATAGGTGTAAAGTATTTCAGTGTTAATCATCTTCTACATTTATTTATTTACTTCGTGTTGAGTAACGACATCATTTTCATGATACCTAATTGAGATAATTTTTGTGAGCTAACGTGAGTACCAGACTTCACTTTATTTGTATGAGCAGAAATATTATTGCTACTTCATCTTTTCTTTGTTAGCCTTCCCATGTCTCTCTGTACAACATATTCCAAAATATGAAATTAAATGTCTTAATTTAGTGAAAAAGGATACCATGAATCCTAAGTAATATAAGAAAAGTTTTGTTCGCATTTCAAGTAAGTAAAGCATTATAAAAATAATATAAAATTATGTTTTACTATATAAATATTATGTAGCGGACGGATTTCGTGAAAATATTTTGAATTATTGAAGATCTTGAGTTTTCTACAATAAAAAATCGCTTGTTTTGATTGTCCCCCCAGTAACGGATATAGAAAAAGCTCAAGGGGTTGGGCGCAAAAGATATTTTCAGCTAAGTACCTATACTTTTATCGTAATGAAAATTAATAGAGTTAAATGCAAAATTTAAGAATTTTATTCCAACTGATTATACGCATGTACAAGACAATGCTGTCTTATAATATAAAAAAGTTACAATTGTAGTTCTGCAATGTTCTTCGGCAATGCGGGAAGCCACGCAAGGGTTGGGGGAAAGCGCCCCCCTTATTATGTACCCCTACGAAAAAATTGTATAAACCTGTTTCAAAATTTTATACAATTTATACAATTGCCATGGCAATGTATAAGATTGTATAAAATTTTGAAACAGGTTTATACAATTTTTTCATAGGGGTATGTGCTGTGCCTCTGTGGTCCTCTAGCATGCCTCCTTCATTATCACATGGAATGTGCATTGAGACCCATTCGCTGCGTGCATCCAAGGTGATAGAAAGTAAGGTGGTCTCACTTCGCTGTTTACGTTTCGGCGATGACGTCACGGCAGACCGCTCGCTCAGCCGCCTGGAAGGAACAACATGCTATGCCCTGGTTTTCCTGTAACATTCATTCACATTCTCGCCTATGGGCTAGATACGTCGATGAAACGGCTGTGGAGTGGTGGGATTTATATGTATGACATTTTAATGCGTTCAATAGAATAGCTTGTCATGAACGAAAGGTATTTTTTTAAAGTGAATAAATAAAGGACGACGCCGAACGGCTGTTATTCTTGAATTTACGAACATATTTGCCGTGGCAGAACTGAATAAGCAGAATTTCCGAAGAATAACTAAAAATGTCATTTCCAAAATAATCCTAGAAAACCGTGAATATAAAATTTCGTAACTACTATGAAATGTTTCTAAAAACTAGCATTTGTTGAGTCCAACTCTTCCCCTCTCGCCTACTAGAGTGAATTCCTATGTACTGTCTTCAGTTTTCTGCACCACTTCTATCACATAGGCGTGCATTAAGGCTCTCTCCAAGCGAATCCTGTCGTTCGCTGAAAGAGCAATTCGATGAAACTTGCGATCCTAACCTACTATTTGAGAAGTTTTGGGCTGACTACCGTGTGTTCTTTCATAGCGTAGGTAGGTGTAATGCGTCGCGGTTTCTCCACAGGCTAAAGCTTCTCTTAAAAACCTCCTTT
Source organism: Ischnura elegans (assembly GCF_921293095.1). NCBI lineage: Eukaryota > Metazoa > Arthropoda > Insecta > Odonata > Coenagrionidae > Ischnura > Ischnura elegans. The sequence continues at coordinate 21,067,215 of NC_060256.1, forward strand.
TTTCCTAATTAGTACTTCATAATATCCAGCCCAACCTTGAAAAGGAGTTTCCGTACTTGGCTGCAATTGGTCGGCTGCTATACAGGGTGTCCCAATTATCTTGACCACCCGAAATAACTTTTTGTCCAGATGCAAGTTCAAAAATGTGTCAAGCAAATGTTCATTAGCCGTCAGAGGGACATTAATCAGCATGATTGCCTTCCTTTTAGCTTTGTTATTTACAAAGATATGAACAGGAGGAGTTATAGGAGAGGAAATGAATTGCCGAATAAAAAATATAGGGTGCCATTTAAAAAAACGTACCGCTGTCCATATCTTTGTAATTAACAAAGATACAAGGAAGGCAATCATGCTGATTAATGTCCCCCTGACGGCTAATGAACATTTGCTTGGCACATTTTTGAATTTGCATCTTGACAAAAAGTTGTTTCGGGTGGTCAAAATAAATGGGACACCCTGTATAGTGAGTCATTTTCGCAAGGAAACTATGCGGGCAGGATAAAAATTGAGTCAGGAAATTTAAACCCTGAATAGTTGATCCCAGTAGGAATCAAAATTGGTGGAGATGTCTTGGTCGACAACGCACCAATTTTAAACTAACTACAGTAACTTTGAGTCAAGGGCTCTGATTGACAGCGAATTTTCTCCGCCGCCGAACGCTCTGGACCAGTGGCGTAACTAGGGATATGCTTTGGTGGGGAGGGGGATGGGATGGCCGGGGTGGTGACCCCCCCCTCCCCCCTTCGGTTCACTTTTTCGGGAAAATTTTTGCAAAATGGTATGCCTGAATATACTTTTTACATATTTTTGGCACTAAAAAATTAACTTTAAGCAGACGCAGTTATTAAAGTTCAAAACTATACAATAGTTTAAAATCTTCTATATTATTTCTACTGTATAGATACCTTTTTCTCAACTTATACGCAACCAAACTCTACAAATAAGGTACCAAAAAGCACAGAATTTATCAGAGAACATGCGACGGCATATCTTACTTCCTAAATATTGCTATAGTTTCCTAAAATTGGTTTTTAAATAATTAAAAAAAACAAAAAACTGTAAATATTCCTGACGTTAACGGCGCACAAACTGTTACATTTGTTCATTTGCAACAATATCTCTCATTCTTTAAATAACTGTTATCAAAATGCGGCTGATTCCACATTCAAGTCTCCTGTTGATACGTAAGTATGAGTCATCATGTGCGTTTAACAGATGATCGTTTAATTACTTCCAATGTTGTGTTTAAAAAGGTCCTCTGACCTTAATGTGTACATGAATATTCAAATTAAATTTGTACATAAGACCCTGTCTTTTTTTTAATTAGAAACGCGCCAATCCCACTGTGGACCTGCATTGAAAAGAGCGGGGAAAGCCCGCTGGGAGCGGGTGCATCACGCTCGTATTTTTTAATTCTCTAAGACTTTGGGGTGGATATCTATCCCCTCCTCCCAGCCCCCATAGTTACGCCACTGCACTGCACAACTCATGTCTTCGAATGCTTTGCCTACATTTACCTATGCTTTCGTCCGAAAATGACTTCGAATTTCAATCACTTACAATGATATTTCTGAGGATACGCGACTATTATTATTGTTATCACTTAAGCATTCTTACCTGTTAAGGTAGACTTGCGTGGAGCATTTGAGAATTACCGTGGCAATCCCCAATCTCGTCTTAGATTTCCCTCTTCAAATCAGAATACGTTGTAATCCCCGTCATTTTTTCTGCCTCCCCCGCCTAACATCCAGTCTTCACTCCAGCACAGTTTTCAACATACCCTCCCCAATTATTATTCGCTTGATCCAAACTCTTTGTTACCTCCGGATTACATCTAAAGTCTTTCTCTCTTCGCCCTCCATGTCCAGCACTTCGTCATTCCTTTTCCTATTCGTCACCCTCTCCATCATTCTTCACAGCCACATTTCGAACTCTTCTAGTCTCTTTTCGTTTTCATTCCGCAAATTCCACGTTTGCACACAGTTAAGTCAGAATCGGAATTAAATCTGGAAATCAGATATTCAAATCATAATTTTGGCTAACATGACTGAACTATTGGAAAAAATCATTTTTCGTGATAACCTATCATATAAAATCAGGTAACCCATTCAACTATTTCCAACCGCCTTCCAGAGTGGAATTTCTTTTTTTATCAAATGTTTGAAATTGTGCCTCACCGACTGTCTAATATCTAGAGCACAGCATTGTGGCGGCAAATTTATGGTTGGTATTTGGAGAAGGTGACCCACAGTTGAGTTCATTTGTACAAGTGGCGTAACTAGGACTGTACTTGGGGGGAGGGGGATGGGATGGCCTAGGGTGGCAACCGCTCCCCCCCCCCCCCCTCCGGCCACTTTTTCGGAAAGTTTTCTTTAAAAATGACTTGCCTGAATATACATTTTACATCATTTTTGGAATAAAAAATGAACTTTTAGAAGATGCACTTATTAAAGTTCAAAACTAGAAAATTTTTTGGACCCGAAGACGGGAGCTGGAACGCGCCCGAAACTGTCGTCCGTAAAATATGAGTCAACGCGGAATGAACCCTAAAAACAATCACCGATTTTAAATATTTTTAAAAATTTCTTTGTGGCTTTGGTGAGGGGGGATCTATCCCCTCATCCCCCCTAGTAGTCACGCCTTGTACTTAACGAAAGGCTCCAAGGGGCCACGGGGACCAATCAAGTAGGGATTGGGCAGTCTCTGAAAAGTGCCCACCACTGCCTGGATGTGAACTCGGACCCACGGGGTGGGAAGCCATCTCTCTAGCCAACAAACCAACTCGATCCACTCCTAGGAATTAATTTCGTCTAGATGGAGCTGGTAGCAAGTGCTCTGGTTTTCATGGCGAGTTGCAAGGGTTCTCGTGGGAGACCGAAGAGGAAAAATTTCCCGTTTTGGCTCAAGACCATCTGCGTCCACAGAACTCTGGTTCATATGCAGATGAGAAGGAACAGCTCTGCGTCGAAGCGGTCTGCGCTTCTCTAAGAATCACGTCGTGAGAAAATGAGGCTTTTCTGATCCTATATTTATATTTATACGATGGAATGGACTGCAATTTGGATGAAAATGGGTGGAATACATAGGAAATTAAAAAATCTCAACCTTTTTTTTCCTTCCGACAATAAACTGCTTACCCACGAACTTAAAGAGTAGTTGGTGATGCAGTATGAATCCGTGTAACAGGTAACCTAATGACAAAAAAAGGTTGCATATTGAACAGAATGTTATTGTTAACCTACGTAGTTTCGACAAATAATTCCTTTCTATAGGTAGAACCACGAAATATGAGAGAAAATTTGTACGATTTCCAATTTTTAAAAATCTTTTGAATTTGGTCGCACCATGTGCAATTGTACCATGATTATGACATAATTGGTCTTGACCAAGGAAGGTCAATAATAAAATTACATATCTATTATACAAAGATTTTATCTCGACCTCTTCATGGAATGTCAGTATAAATCTCAAGGATAGGTCACAAGATTAAAAGTAAATAACGATGACTTACTACTTCTCGACGTGTAATTAAATCCATCAGAGCTACAATCGCAGCTACGAGAACATTGCTAAATTAAAAGAAAATAATCTCAATAGTTTCATCTTGAAACTCAAATTATCTTTGGAATAAACAATGCAGAACTGTCTCAGACTAAGCTAGGAATATCATTGTTTGAAAAACATGAACATCTTCCGCTAAAACTGAACATTTCTTTCCCAGAATAGGTGTAAACAGAACCATTTTATTACTTCCTAATTTGGATATGTAGAATACAATGTTAGCAGGTGGTGTTCCTTCTTGAAACATGATGTTAATAATTAAAACTGAGGTAGTTCTATTTGGGTATCGCCATGACGTGTTACGATATTTTGATCTTGTAGGTGTAATTGATAGCATTGATTTATGTTGATGAAGTAATGGTGTTGTTGTAGTTGCGATTGTGGCGCTGATAATGGTGTTAATTACCCACCAAAAAGTCGACAAAAAGTCATAATAATTTAAACGTTTCTCTGTCTAGCGCAGAAGCCCATCAAAGTAAACAACTGCAAAAATAAGAGAAGAAAAGTGGTAAGACAGCGTAGATGTAGTTAGGGGTGATATAAATATCATGCAGATCTGCAGCATTGAGATTAAAATATTAATACATACGATTTCCACTTCCAAATATTCATTTGAATTAGCTCGTAGGTATCATGTGTAATTTTACCTTGAACACTTAGGTCGGTTATATTTAATACAACTTTTATCGATAGTACAAAACTTTTATCTATGACTTTGCTTTAATTTCCAAAGTAAATCATAACCAAAACTTCGCATCGGAATATTTTTCCTTGCACTAATTTAACCCTGAGATCAAATGCGTTGACTAATTACCCCTCATCATGTCACGCATTTTATTACACGATTTAATTACATCTCGATAATTGTGGCATTCCCAATACTTTTTTGTTGTTTCATGCATGCTAAAATCTGCTTGAAAGTATTCCCATTGCATTTTTGCCATTGAAATTATCTATTGACCTTTATTTTCCATCGTTACGCGGCGAATGTTTGCTTTTTTCCCCCCGTGGTTTGAATATATCGATTCAAAGAATCTAAGACGTCCACGTCACGTGCTTACAATTTGTGAATAGCCCATCCTGTCAGTCAAAATGTGAATCCATCAATACCGACAAACCGGATAAGTCTTGCTCCCTGAGGAAAACTATAAAATATGCATAATTTGCTCCGTTTGCTTTGTGAGGCCTCCTGAAAAAGGTTCTTTTTAATATTTTTATAGGAGGCTCAAAAATTCTGTCATCATTGTTCATTTATTTAATGAAATCAACAATCAGAAAATGTAATATATTTTTGATTTTCTTCGATTTTTTTAATGACTTAAACTAGAACTCGAGTACTTAGCGGGGAGGGGATGTTGAAAATGGTGTTAGAGGGTAGAATGTTAGGGAAACGAGGGAGGGAAGGAAAAGAATAGGATTTTTAGATAGATTGAAAGAGAGTAGGCCTTACAGTGAATTAAAGAAGGCAGTGCTGGAAGGAAAGGGAGGCTTCCAGGTCGCTTCTTGAACACTCCATGGAAACCTGCCTTAATCGGTAGAATACCAGAATAATAATAAACCAGAACTTTTGTTGCACGTGTTGCACTTTAAGGAAAGCAATTTTAGAGTGTGCACGGTCTTTAACCAACATTAATTATCTACCTTTAAAGCCGATTGCTATGAATGAATTATGAACGACATCGCAAATGAGAGCGTTAATTGGAAGACTCGTCCAACCGTCGTGGGGTTGAGATTATTACTCCGTTGCGGTGAAATGCCTCCCGATCGATTGTTGCATAATTCATTCGTTTTATTTGTTATCAAAGTATTGTTCCAATCGTCATATTTATTACATCACTAGAACTCATAGGAGATTTTTATGTAAAACAGTAACACCAAATCCAAAATGCAAATCAAGATACATCCATTAAGTACGGTAAATATACTTTACAGGAATAATTAGGATTCCATTTCGTGGATTGCTGTAAATTCTATGGTTCGTTTAATCCTTATCTGAAGGCAGGAATGTAAACTTTGACCTCTCAGCGACGGAATAATTTGAGGGAGATCTGGTTGGTGTGGTGGCTAGAGCGTTGGCATCCCACCCGGCAGGCTCGGGTTCAAATCCCGGCAGCGAATTTTCAGAGACTGCCCCATTTCAAGCGCAACGCTCCGTCCGTCGAATGGGACGTTAAGCCGTGGTCCCCTTGGCGCCTTTCATTAGGATCAGGCTTATGCCGACGCCGGGTTTCTCTCCACCCTTCCTTCCATACCCTTTCCTCATGGCGCAAATGACCTCAGCTGTCGGTCGCCTCCTCAATATACCATACCATACCGGTAATTTGAGTTGGAGTAATCAATACGTAAGAACTCTCAGGAAAAAGTCATTCTTCCTGAACGCGAAGTTTTTTTGAATATTTTTTAGTCAGGAACAAAGACCTCATAAAATGAAGAAATAAACTCTGTCGGACTTTGATTTTTGCCCATGCGTGGCTAAATACTTTCACTAAACCCAGGAGCGCTGAAAGGTCCTAGTGCGAGTAAATTTAACAATTATTTGCAAATGGAAAGTTTCTACTATTGCGCCATGAATGTAGAATCCTCTCTTGTAGTATCTGTGATCAATCCTTTCCTATCGTTTTTTGCTTCCTCTATTGAGTGGAGAAAAATTGTCACGACATTATAACCCTGGATGCCTGATGGCAATTGGAACGAGACACCAGGGCGGGTTCGCGAGGATACTCTCCCGGGGCCAGGGTCTGTAAGCGCGAGCTTTTCACCTCTGCACCGCAGAAGGAGGGGGACAGGAAGGAGAGAGGAAGGAGGCGCCGCCGCCGCGATAGGAGCCCGACGACGCCTCCTGGGACGGGATAGGGAAGGAAGGGATGGGACGAGGAATCCCACACCGAGTCACAAAGGCGGGCGGGTCCTACCACTAGCGAAACCAAGAAAACCATTACTGTGCCAGCGATTTTTAGAGGATTATTCTATGAGGAAGAATAATCCAACGATCAAATCGGTAGATATGCCTGATGCCAACTGGAACGAGACTCCTAGGGCGGGCTCGCGAGGATACTCTCCCGGGGCCAGGGTCTGTAAGCGCGAGCTTTTTACCTCTGCACCCAGAAGGAGGTGGACAGGAAGGAGAGAGGAAGGAGGCGCCGCCGCGATTGGAGCCCGACGAACTCTCCTGGGACGGGATAGGGAAGAAGGGAAGGGACGAGGAATCCCGCACCGTCACAAAGGCGGGCAGGTCCTACCATCAGTGAAACCAGGCAAAGCCATTAATGTTCTAACGATCTTGGAGGTTCATTCTGTGAGGAAGAAGGACCCAATGATCAAATCGTTAGATATGTCTGATGCCAGTAGGAATCGAATTTGCCAACGATGTTTTGGTCGAAAACGCACAATTTTTACACTACAGAAACTTTGAGCCGAGTGCTCCGATTGGCCGCGAGTTTTCCCTGTTGCCAGATGCCTGGGATACATCGCGATCTCATGCAGGCAAAGCATTCGAAGTCATGAGTTGTCCAGAGCATCCGGCAACAGGGAAAACTCGAGGTCAATAGGAACGCTTGGCTCTAAGTTCCTGCGGTTTATAAATGGTACGTTTTCGACAAAAACATCGTTAGTAAATTTGGTTCCTGTTGGCATCGGTTTTCATGGGTTGAAATTTCGTGGAACAATTTTTCTGTACCTTTTGTCCACGAGATAAAAATGAGTGCTCAAATTCCCCCCTGTCCTTCTGCAGTACTTACATGCGGAGGACGATGGTGGCTTTTCGCGGTCGTCGAAAAATTGAGGAGAGGAAAAAGATGAGTGTCGACTTGCGCACTTGGGTCGTATCTCATCGCTACGACGGGCATCTTGAAGTATCTTCTCTTCCCGGCAAGCCTCCGTTCCTCCCGCGAATCGTCAAACACTCTTCGACAGACAACCTTTCTTGCGTGACACTCTAGACGAGGGCAAAAATACCCCACTCTCTCGTTTCTGTTTTCACACAATGTGTTCTCCTCTCCGCGAATACATATTCGCACCTTATAAAGATATGTCTCTCAAGTAACACTCTTCTTGCACCACTTGGGAATAAGGCTTGAGGCTGAAACTGAAGGTGTTGAAGACAGTTTCTTCAGGTCACGGTTTCTTTCCGAGAAGCTCGTGGATTTGAAGCTGGAATTTGAAAGATCTTACCAAGGGTTCTCAGTCTGACAAAAAGTTTCGAGTCCAAAGGGACATTCTCGAGTAGATTTCAAAAATATTTTTTCTGAGAATTTTGAAAGGAACTTGTTTGATGAAATTCTCGAATATATTTCAAAAATATTTTTTCTGAGAATTTTGAAAGGAACTTGTTTGAAAAATATGCACAAAAATTGTCAGTTGTAATTGTTTCATTGTTGATGTTCAAAATTGTTTCTTTAAAATTACCTTTTTTCAAACTTCATTGGAATTTTTACCGCTTTTCAACAGTTTATAACCTTTCTGATTCCGAAATTATCACATTTGGATATTTTCTGAGTGGCCTCTCTATATATTTGCCTCTTTTATTTTAAGCCATTACCCATTTAATTCAGATTTTCATCCACCACCGTACCAATCCGATCTCATTATTTTCCTGCTCTCGTTCGCAAAGAAAAATTTTATCTGAATTTTGAACGAAGTACATAAGGTCTCTAGCCGTACATTTTCTCTGGAAATGGCAATTCAAAGCTTAGGCTATATGTTGTTGTTCACCTTAGTCATCCTCAATCGTATTGTGAATGAGATTTTTTTACTTTTGAGGGGGTTGTTTAGCATACACAGGTTCATAAATACAGGTCAGTAATTCTGAGACTGATTTGGCTCAGTTATCCACTGAATTCTCCTATCATCTAATCTTTTAACACTCGCTTACATTTCTTCTGCTTTACGTTCTTCCTTACTTGTTGCATTTATTTTGTACGAGGTGATCCTTTTCCATTCTTCCCATCTACATGCCCCTAAAAATTGTCCTCATCAGGCAATCATGTCTAAAAGATAATGGCCGATTTGGTTGTATTGTCTTCTTATTCAAGATTTTTGTCTTTTCTCCTTCTACTGTTAAGACTTCCTCGTTACTTAATCGGCCGATTCATCTTATGCCATCATTCTCCTCTAGCACCACATTTCGAACGTCTACAACCTTGTTTTCTCTGCAGCTGTAATTCTCTATTCCCCCTATTCTCTATCATTGAAAAGCGTATTTTAAACGACATGCACGTGAAAATAAATCGTGTGATTTCTCCGCTACTGTCCATGTCCATGCCTCACTTCCGTTTTCAAGCAAACTTTTTATAACGAATTTCTAACCCTTAGAAGCTGAAACAACGGAGCTTTCATTAAAATCACTAGAATTACATTTTAATGGTCTATATATGTAGCATTTAAAGAGTTGAATTTACTGTTGTTGATATTTATTGCGCACGAGTTTTATTTATCAGTCTTTTGGGTTAAGAAAATCCGTACTTCTCTTTTGGTGTCTGTTAGAAATTAGTTATACTTGAATTGATTGCTTTAGGCATCATTTATGAAAATAGATGCGGAGAAAACGAGTGTTATTTAATCCAGAACTAGCCATCTAGATTTCCGGGTATACCCTTTTACTCTTTAACATTTAAAGGCCGGTTTTTTGTCATGAAAAAATAAATGTATTCAGTTAGTTTTACGCGGCTCTCTGTTCCTTTAGCTGTTACTTCTTCATTTCCACGTGTCACGATTGGATAAGCAAAATCGCTAGGTTCATATGTCTCGTAGGAATGTGATCATTTTCGATTCATCATCATCATCACTGGTCAACAATCCTAGCATTGGTTTGACGCAGCTCTCCACTCAGTTCTCCTATCAGCTAATCTTTTCACACCTATGTATTTCTTCTCTATCACGTCCTTCTTTACTTGTTCCATGTATTTTGTTCGAGGTCTTCCTTTTCCGTTCTTGCCTTCCACTTGTCCCTCGACGATTGTCTCCATCAGGCCATCATGTCTCAAGATGTGGCCTATAAGGTTGTTCAGTCTTCTTGTTAAGGTTTTCATGAGGCTTCTCCTCTCCCCTACTCCTCTTAGGACTTCTTCGTTACTAACTCGGTCGATCCATTTGATCTTCACCAACGTTTTTGAATACTTACGTTTAAGTGGAAGAAATCTATTACATGGAATTTCATACTCTATTAAGACTGCGACATCGGATCTTTCATTGAAATGGTTAGAATAACCATCTTGCTCAACTCATCATCAGCCTAATGGGACAAAGCGGTTGAATACACCGCAATTTCAAGTTTGCAACTGCTATATCCCATTTCCTCCCTTTAAGGATGTCGCTTTGCCGTGGCGCCGGGGGGAAATTCGCCAAAGTCTCGAACGAGTTAGGTGACCGTGAATCAATTGACCTCGTTTCTGACCTCCGACGAGAGAATTTTAATTGCATAAATTCGTCATGTCCTACTTTTCATACTATTTTTATTAGCATTTTAATGACTTTCCGTTGAGACTTTTTAAAAAATATTTAAGGAAATGGGATAAAAATTATCTAAAAAAAGTTTTTGCATCTGTCGTCGGCATCGCACGGTTGGATATATAGGGTTTATAAAGAGGGGCGGGCGGATTAGTTGATGGGGAAGGGTAGGATAGATAAAGTGACGTCATCATAGCGAACTCATAGCCTTCTTCTCACTTCACAGGCTCAAGTCGGACTGAAAACTCTGGACTTCGCTGCCCGCGGTTCTCCGACCAAGTCCTTGGCCTCGCTGTGAACCTGAGGGTGAGTAATTGCATTTGAATTTCATATCCCACGGGTGTCTTTGCCAAGGTTCTGGAGCTTTGGCTTTAAAACTCTTGCGTCCGCGGAGAAATCGCTCCTTTTTATACTTTTTGATGTGGACCGCTTTCGTTTGCTCTTCAAAAGCGCTCTCTGTCTCAGCAATGCCGTGGTAGAAGTCCTTCTAGGAGTACGTGAGACGATTGTCGTCACATCAAGCGTTTCCCTAATAGGTCAGCTGCAGAAGTTCTCGCTGGCTCGATTTTACCTGACTCAGCTTTGATGCTCTTATCTAATATCCATGAAGGTAACTTCAAGAACTGTAAAACTCACTCTAACCGCTGTTACAATAAAAATTGGATTCATTTTGATGCGGCTATCTCGACCAAATACAAGACTTTCGTTGAGTGCCAACAACGCTGAATACAATATCGATGTGAATTATGTCCCAAATTAATATCACATTCGAGTGAAAAATAAAGTTTTTTTTCCTCTACTGCAAAACATTTCAGTCCTTACTTTAGATTATTCATTTGTGACAAAGTATCTCTAATTTATCTGTTCAGCCCTCTGATTCCTTACTAGTAATTAACTTTGGCAATAAAAACAAAAGTCATTCCTTCGCAACTTCCACGAATCAATTTTTTTGCTACACTTACTATTAGCATTCATATCACCTTCAACTTAGCGACGGATGGTTGTTGAATTTTTTATTTAATTTTATGAATTTTTGACTGATCTCTTACTTTTTAGGCTATTTTAAATACGTGGTTTCATTTTTACATACTGGATTTGCAATTTTGAGCGTATATTTCATTGTAGGAAGTACTATGTGCGAGTGATATTAGTATTTTTGCAGCAAATTAGAGGCTAAATATGTATATTTTGAAAATGCCTATCATAAGTCCTCACACTAGTAACATGCACACTGATGCATTGAAAGTGATGGTTGCAATCGACTTTGTGGAACTCAATTATATCAGGAAGTAAACAAACTTTTCAAATTTCACTTAAAAAAAAATAAAAATATTATGATAAATTTCTGATGATGATTTAAGGCAGTGAGACATTTAGACTCCGATAGTGTTTTTAGCGGAATTTGCAAAGTACTTATTACTTCCACATTTTATTTATTTCCTCATACTTACATTGATGTATTTCATTGCTTATCAGCTATAATTACTCGAACGTCATAACTCTTGAAGTGCATCATCAACTTGAAATTAAAAAATTATTTTTTCATGTACATTTTTGTGTTTTCCATTCTGTCAGCATATTCAATTAGTTTTCATTTTCGGGCATTCTTTAAAGGCCGTTTTACACGGTACACGGAATTGCGCAATCTGACGTACGTGCGAAGGCGCAATCAAAATTGCGTCGTGTAAAGCGGTGAATTGCTAGAACACATGCGAGAATGCGTGAATGCGAGACGGCAAAATAGCCACTGTTTTAATTTCGTTCATGCATTCGCGCAATTCCGCGCCATTTTAGAAATTAATGCAGCTCTAACCTGCGCAATTCCGTACCTCGTGTAAAACGGCCTTAAGGCATATCAGTGGCACGCACCAATGTCGACAAACTACACTTCATTTGATTTTCAGTGATGGAGAAATGCTTAATCCCTCACGGTTTCTGGTTTCTATCCTGCCTTTGCGCTTTAAACCTTTAGCTCAGATAAATTGCAGCACTCTCCCCGAATCTGCGCGCTAATTATAAAATCGCGGATGAGAATTTGACGGCTTGCAAAATGGAAGTCGGCGTTGCATTTGGAGAACACACTCCCTTAATGCCCCGTGCGTCGCATTCCATTTCCTAATTGCTAAGCCCTTCAATGGCTTCAATCACATTGCAAACTGCGACGTCCACTTGTCGTTTCCCTGTTAATTCGTGGGCGTTCTTCAGCGGTATCTATAATCTAAGGAGAATGTTATCACAGGATGATACTTCATTTTCTCTCGACATATTCTCTGATTATTACTTTCAATGAATTTATACAGTACGCTCCAAGGCCACAGTATATTTATAAGAGTGTAGATTTTTTCTTTCGCCCTCTCGTCTAAGTTGTTGCTATCTTCTAGTCACGAATACTAATATGTCTTCCGTTGAATCCACGAACGATAGATAGGCTCTTATGGCTTCGCAAAATTACAAAGAGTAGCTGCAGATTTAACTTTTTACCTGTAGTAATTTTCTTGCTCTTTTCATGAGATGCGTTACAATTCATCATTAAAAGGGGAAACTATTGGGTTTTATGATTCGTTCTCTTATGAATCTATGGTCTCATTAGTCTCTTTCCCGTTGATAACCTTACTTTTGAGAGTGCCAATCAGCTGCGAGGATTCAGAAAATCCTTTTTGTGGTAAGGATGTCGAAATACAATTAACTTACTTGTATAAACATAATGTTTTAGAATTTCATTCACATTATTTGGAATAGGAAGAATGATAATATGAAATACCCATTGATTATCTTATCGAATAGACATGTCGAACAATGGCCTGAATACGCTTTGAAACACATGCCATATTGATGCACCAATATATTAAAATAAACTACAAAATTCTAAAAATTATTGGATAAATACGAATATTATCAATGGCAATAAATGTGATAATAATTCTCGTTGTATTTTCTCGACACTTATTCCATGGCGGAGGAAGATAGATGAAATGGTTTGACAGTGAACAATCAGGGTGGCAAAATATGACACGCTGTGCAGGTAAATCGCTGTAGATAATTAAATCTTTAGAACCTTATGGTATCTCCCGTGCGACTTCCATATATATATTCCAAAACTTTTGGCTAAAACTTGTGCTTCACGTTGGACGGCGTAGAATAGCATTAGTAACAGCGGAAGGAACGTTTTTTTTTCATTTCTTATACGAATAATGGAAACGAAAATGCAAATTCCTCCTTTCATCCACTATTTATCGGCAGTAAGTTTTGCTAGCGAAAGAGTCGCGTCAACATTTCGATCATTTGAGAATTTACTTCGGAAACTCATTGAATTCGCGAATTCGGATGATGAATCATCGCCCCCCGCTCATGAAGAGACTGCGAACTCGTATTCTGGTGCAATCGTTTAAAAACGGCCTCCGTTTAATGCACCGCTGAACGTTCGGAATCATTTCGGAGGTTTAGCGAGCGCGGGAAAGTTTATATAAACCCGTTCCCTTCGCTGCAAGTCTTGCTCCAGACTGTAAACAGAAAGCGTCTCCGCGGGCGCACACCTTCGCATAATTAGATAAAACTCGGCCAGGTAACGAGGTATTGGCCACGGTTTCAGCGCGAGTCTGCCGGGAGTCTAAATTTCGCTCCTCTCTCTCCATCTCTCGTTCGGGAAATTAATGAACGCGGCCCTGGCTTCGAAAATTGCGGGAAACGTAGCTGCTGCGAAGTCGTTTTCCGTTATGAGTTCGCGAAACTTGGTCGGTTCAGTATTAAGGAACTGCATAACAAGTGGAGCATCTTAGGAAGGGATGTGGTGGCGCTATCTCGGCTTGAATGAAGCGATGGAGCAGCGCTTACAGCGCTTTATTGTCGGGTCATTAAATAACTCCCCACGACGAAATATGTGCCAAACCCGGCGTGTTACTTTACTTCAACAAGTTCTCCATGCATGGAGACACGTCGGACGTTAAAGGTATTATCTCGTCCTTCAAGGGGAGTTCAATTAAAGATAGGTGACTCCAGAAAAACGAAACTTTACGTTAAACACTTTGCACGTCATTTTTTTCAGTAAAGTGATAGATTGCTCTTTTCATTCTATTAATTTAAAGCCCTGAGTCTAATTGTCATATATTTCAAACCTTTAACATTAGAATGCGTGGCTGGGTCAATTGAACCCAAAAGGAAATATTTATGTTGCTTATTTTGAAAGGAAGAAAAATTTTAGACAAATAGTTCATGACTTTTAATTATTTAGTTTCGTTTACCACTGTGGAAAATTTAGGCCTGATATTAATTTTTTTTCTATTTTTTCTCATCACTTATACCTGCCATGCCCGGATGGCTCAATTTAACCCAGACTATCAAATCCATTTGAAGCCTTTCTACGGTTCCTTCGTGTTCATTGTGACGGTGTGATTTTTTGTCAAAATTTTACCCTAATTTATTTTTAACTTAATATCATTGAAATTCATTGTACCTCCAAAACCCATCAGAGGAAAAGTGATAGGTATTCACAAATTTGTGGAGGCTAGTGTCCCATAGCACCATAGAAATTGTTGAACAACTACAATTTTCATATTTTTCGTATAGCTAAATTTTCTAATACACTCCCAAATGATTTATAAACAATTTTAAAAGATAAACTGGGAAGTAATTAAGTATTTTGAGTAAAATATGCAAACATGGTCATATTGGGTCAAATTGACCCACTCGGGCATAATAGGGTGTATGGATAGGTCGGGCATGCTAGTGTTTAAATGTAATAAACACCTTCCTTCTGTTTCTTCTTTAGTTTCTTAATAGTGACTCCCCAAGATGTACAGAGGTTTTCAAATATTTTCTCCAAAACTTGAGGGGCGCCACTTCTGCTCCTCAGAGAAATTGAGCTTCATTTACTGCTATTATCGTAGACGTAGGAGGGAAATTTGGCCAACATTCTCATCTCCCGAATTATTGTTACTACTGCATCATAATGGGGCTATTTATGCGAGATATATATTTATATAAACAAAGTTCGTATTTAAAAACGTTACAAAGATCTAGTCAAATAAATGAATAAAAATGTACAGCCTATTTTTCAAGGGCGAAAGCTTTCCGCGAATAATTCACCTACGACACCAGGTCAAAGATAATTCACATTCCAACTACTAGAAAATTTTTAAGAGGAGCAATTGACGTTGATCTTCATTACCATTCCAATTAATGCCCTTCACAAATTTTGTTTCTGATTGTACAATGAAGTATCCTAATCGCAGGAGAATGATATCCTCTCTAAATCAAGGATTAAAAAGCAATCTATCAACACAAGAGGGTGAAACGTTATGTTCACGAACAGGGCCATTCACTGGATTTATACGTTGAAGTTGACTACTATAACAGTGGGCTATGTGTGTGCACAACTGCACAGTGACTGCGAAGCACGGCGAAGAATGAATGAACGAATGAATTTATTACTCCAACTTAAATGTACACTTTGTTTTAACAACACAAAATATAGAGGAGCTTTAGGTAGTTTCAACGGTAAAAAAACCAGCGTTGAAGCTACCATCCTTAAAAAAAATTAATTCAAGGCAGGCCAGAAAACAAAAGAAAGTATACATAATTTTCTGAAGATTATGTGACAACAACTTACAATATACAAGAACAAAGTAAACTTATGGACAAAATAAAATATATTTCTTTTTTCACCTTTCACAAGAAATATAGAAAATAATATGTAAGTAGTAATATGTATTTATTCACAAACACATAAAAAAGAACATTTATATTATCATGGGATAGCAACCAATCTTAAGCTAACCAAGAGAAAGCGAATTAATAGCTCACGCCGTATATCTGATTCACACCTCAATACTCAGTCGTCTCAATGACATATGTCATACCTACATGTACGCCGTATATCTCATTGAAAATACGTTTCGAGACCTGTATTCTATTCAGTCTTATATTATATTGTTGGAATATTTGGCGTACTCCCCCATACTACTCTTATTGCGTTTAAAGTTGAGCTGCTTCAACTTCACTAATAGATCGAATCAAGACCTCATTCGATTCGAGTCTTCTTTACATTGCTTTGCAGTTCCTGTGCAGTTGTTCACCCATACAATCCACTGCTATATTAGTCAACTTCAATGCATAAACCCAGCGTAACAGTAAACGACCCTGTTGGTGAACATCTTCACCCTCTTTTATTAACCGATTGCTTTTTAATCCTTGATTTAGAGAGATTATTATTCTCTCGCGAGTAGGAGCCTCCGTCGTCCAATCCATAACAAAATTTCCGGAGGGTATTAATTGGAATGGTGATGAAGATCAACGTCAATTGCTCCTCTTAAAATTTTCAAGAATTTGGAATGCAAATTCTCTTTGATCTTTTGTCTTAGGTGAATTTTACGCTGAAATTTTTCGCCGTTGAAAAATATCTGCACATTTTTTATTCATTTAATTGACAAAATCGTTATAATGCTTTGAAATACGAATTTGTTTTAATTTGTAACCATTAAGTAGACATGCAAATATTCTATTTTTGAAATTTTCTGTCTGACCTATATTTCGGTCACTGAATGCGCAAAATTGGTCTCATTTCCATGCTACACTAGATTAAACATTCGATCGCCGTGCACGAACTTTGGCTAATCGGGTCGACCTGGGTATCGAAATTTTTCTGCCTCGCCGGAGTACCGAATAGGAACGGCTCGAAAAAATGTACTTTTACTCTTTTGGGACGCTGTAGCCCTACGCACGGGCTGGAAGAACGCGTTTCAAGAGGTAATGAGGAAAATTCGGGACATGAGGAAGATCGATGTTGCAAGTTGCCGAGGGGAAGACGCCGTGCAAGAGGTCATTAGCGCCGAAAAATACCGTCTCTTTGCGTTTCTGCACAACCACCTCACGCCAGCATGGCTCCTGCCTCACCTAAGTGCACTGGCGTTGCATTAATGAACGTGATCACCAGGGATGCCGACTTGCAAAAAATATTGGGGGGGCCCAAACCGGGGATCTTGTCCCGCGAAATTTTATAAGTAGTGAGTTTTAAGTTTTTTAAGTATTTTAGAAGAGTCATATGATCAACATTAGATCCCTGAGAACTCGAATCATGATATCTGGACACACCGGGGAAAATCGACAAGCCTGACACATTTTTTCCTCACACCCATCATCATCATCACTATTGAAAATAATATGTAATAATATCTATTTACTATCTATATATTATCACTACAACAATCCTAGGATTGGTTTGACGCAGCTCTACACTCAGTTCTCCTATCAGCTAATCTTTTTACACCTACGTTTTTCTTCTCTTTCACATCTCTCTTTACTTGTTCCATATATTTTGTTTGAGGTCTTCATTTTCCATTCTTGCCTTCCACTTGTCCTTCGACGATTGTCTTCATCAGGCCATCATGTCTCAAGATGTGGCCTATAAGGTTGTTCCGTCTTCTTAATAAGGTTTTCATGAGGCTTCTCTTCTCTCCTACCCTTCTTAGGACTTCCTCGTTACTAACTCGGTCGATCCACTTGATTTTCATTATTCTTCTGTAGCACCACATTTCGAAGGCCTCTATCCTTGCTTTCTCCACTGCGGTCATTGTACATGCCTCACTTCCGAGTATACTCCAGATGTAGGTTCTTATAAATTGTTTCTTTACTTCCATATTTAAGTTTCCCGCTGTAAGCGGGTCTCTCTTTTGGTGGAATTCTCTCTTTGCCTGGACTATTCTGCTGATAATTTCTTTCTTGCTTCTCCCGTCACTAGTTATCTTGCTTCCCAAATAACAGAATTCATCCACCTCTATCAGTTTTTGCCTCCCTATTTTAATGTTGGTCTTGACTTCTTCTCTTCTGCTGCGTACTAAGATCTTGGTTTTCTTCGTCCTCACACCCATAACGAATTTTTGAGGGGGCTTGGGCCCCATCAGGCCCCATGGAGTCGGCACCACTGGTGATCGCTCGCTGCTCTTGATTTGATGCTGAAATTAATTCTCTAATGTCATCACTAACATTTAATATAAGATATACCCATATTTAAAACAAAATTATGTTTAGAAGCTAATTGACTAAAACGAAATTGAGAATTGTACCTCAAAAAGTGAATAAAAATGGGAATAGGGTAGTTTCGTTCATCAAAGAAAACGAAAGGCATTGATTGCGATCTCTTACCCACCATTGGTGTATTCAAAATGTACAAACTATTTTTGTTTTAGAAATCCCAGTTTAGACAAATGGCAATGGCCCATTTTAACATCATTTGAAAAAGGCCTGATTGGCGGCCATGCGATGCCACTACACGTGACGTCACAGGGGCCTAGATTCTATACGAGTTGATAGGAGTATTACATCGCCTGAGATTATCAATGCATGCATGAGGTAGAGAGCTCAGGGAAAGATGTCTTAATAATCACCTATTAAAACTGTCTAAGGTCGGAAAATTTCCTTCGTTTGATAGGGAATTAATAATCCTTATTTAAGCCAAGCGCTACCTGCCAGCAGGGTACTCTGCTACCTGCTAGCAGCCTGCATTGTAGCGGAGCTCATATCCTCGCCTCAAGGTCACCTCACATGCGGCAGCGGGAACCAGAACGACGTCACACGGCGTTTTCCCAGCATTCATACTTAGCCGTCGCGTTTTCGCGCGCTTGAAATTTTTCACTTTTCATTTAATCGCGGAAAATAGATATCGTCATTAAAAAATCTAAAAGCGTGAAATACGTACTCCAGGAGTAATAATCTTTCGATTTAGGCAATAAAATAATAATAGGCAACCACCCTATCTCAATATCTCTGGGACCGGTTTTCGGTTGGAATGGCAACCATTATTGGGGAGAGTTTGTGTCTTCATCTCTCCGAAGACGTGGTTATAGTTGTAAAATTGGATTCGTTTATTCGAATCATCGGAGAAGTTAAGATTCATTCTTCTGCCCAATGATGGTTTCCAATGCAACCGATATACCTTTTTTGCATACATTAGTTCCTTTTATTATTGGCTATTGGAGATATATTGGAGGCATGGTTTCGTAGATATGGTGATAATTTTGGGCATATTTAGCTTGGTTCAATAAAACTTGTATCTATTCAAGTGAATATATCCATCAATTCTTTTTATACCGCTGATGAATTCCATTTGCATATCGATGGCTAAGTTTTAACAACACGTATCTCAAAAATTGCAACTTTTCAGAAGATAAAAAAAAACGATTTTTTTTTAATTTCCTCTATAATCATAAAAATTAAAAACTCATAAAACTGAAATAGAAGCATACATTTGAAAACCAAGAGTTGTTTTTGGTTGAATTTTATTTTTTAAATGTCATTACACTTTTTTAAGATACCCGTCTCAAACCGTCCAAATATATAGATACTTGTTGTTAGAACTTAGTCATCGATATATGTCTACTGGGCCTGTTCAAAATATTTTAAAATATATATTGTGATAGAATTTGAGAAAGGTAGTTCTAAAATGTAGTTTGAAAAATATGGTGAAGGAAAAAGTAAATTTTTCTTTTTCAATTCGTCGCTCATTTATCGGCCAATTCACGATGACATATCAGAGGCCTTTTTAATTTCATTTAAAGGACAATTTTATTTGTTAAAAGTTTAGTCGATAGGAGAATTGAGATGCGTCAAAGTAATCTTAAGATTCATTACTCTTGATGATTAAGAGAGCGGCTAATTCAGGAAGATCATTTTTTTTTTCGCTGTAATCTATCTTTCTCTGTCATGCATGGAACTCATTGAATGAATCGCGATTTATTGATTGAGTAAATGGAAATATTGTGACGAATTTGGAGCCGTGTAATGGAGGAGGAGATTGAACTCGCAGGTTGAAAATATGTTTCCGATAGCAAGTTTACCTCGTTGTGTGTTGTTTACATCTCAAGAATCACAGGACAAGATATATTTTTTTAGGTATCTGCTGTACTATCGAAGAAGTAAGTCAGATGTCCCACGAGTTGATGGTACTTAGATATAGACGGGAATATATTCTTGAATATCGTCTAATCAGGCTCACTATTTACCTCTGAATACAAATTATAGAACTGTTGCTCAATAAAAGCGCGATTATATTGTAGTATCTAATTTCCTTGTCTCATTGAAGCCAGATGTGATGAGTTGCATATCCATTATCGCTAAAGAGCTTATCGATAATTTTTGGACTCATGGATGTGTAGGTATTTGGATTTCTGTCTATCTTTATTCAATCTTAATTTGATATTACTCATTTTGCTAATGAAAATAATATTTGACGTGGTGGTAACACATTAATGCGATAATTGCGACTGAAATATCCATTAATGAAATTGTTCATCAATAAAGCGTGTTAGGATTAGTTAGACATCCGTTACCGTTAAGCAGTTATCGTTCTGATATATTTAAATTGAAATTTTATCATAGTTTCTGCAATAATGCCATCGATCATTTTCCGGTCGCAATGAAATGTAGGTTAGTGCATTACTGCCAATTACTACAGGTATTTACCAGTCGGCCTTTATTTTTTTTAATCTAATTTTTTTAAATTAATATTCAAATTGCTATCAACGCTAGTTATTGTGTAAGGTTAAAATTATTCTTGAAGATATTAACATCATTTTCATCTGCTGCTAAAAATAATTTCCTGATTATTATTCCAACTGTATCAAAACATAGTTGAAAATGAACCCAATCTTGCCAATTTCCAGCTAGCAGTAAGTTACATTTATTCTCCAAAATTAAATCAATTATCTATAAGGTACCGGATTCCATGTTCCATATTTATGAACGCTGTGCTGTAATAGTTAGTACTACATTCGATATTTCGTTAAATTAAGGCCGGTATAAAGAAATAGTGAATAAGTTAATTAAGTACTTCTCAAAAAATTATCTTTATGCCTCTGGGGTGCTTGTAAAAAAATAACTCCTCCTGGAAGCAATCTATCATTAATCTTAGAACTTTCTCTAAATGCCTCACACACTGTATTGAACTTGGGTTACTTGGTTTCAGAACTGCCTAGATGTCTGCTCCAAAGCTTATTTTCTGTTTCGCTAATGTATACGAGATATTTTTTATCCCGATATATGTTCTACGATCGTAATATTTTTGAAGTATTGGTGAAAGGGAAGAATGGCAGAGGGAGGCCAATGATGGAATACATACGATATATGTTGAAGAGGGATGTTGAGCAGTTGAATTATATAAGTATAAAAAGATTGGCTGATAAGAGAATTGAGTGGAGAGCTGCGTCAAATCAATCTTGGAATTTATGACTGTTGGTGATGATATTATGCGTCAGAAATATTTTCAAATATTTTTACCCGTTTAAATGAACATCTGGACTGACGGAACATCCATTCTTTTCCGATTTTCGAGAAGCAATCCGCACCCTTCGTAATGTTACATTCCTGTATCATCAGATATTCGTCAAATAAATACCAGGGGCATATGTCAGACTCGGTGTGATTTTTCCTTTCCTTATAACTATTGATGTTGACTGTGCATTTTTCCATGATTCACGGTTTGATATAGCAAAACATGGAAGATAAGCGCACGAAGCAGATGAATACGGCACTGTGTGTTCCTTCAATTTCTTTCTATTTCAAAATCAAACAAAGCACGATAATTATCGCGTTAATTTAAGAAAGTTTTGAATAAATAAAAATGAGTGTTGCTGAGGAAGTAATGCACTAATTTTTTTTCTCAGCCAACATCAACGGTGCGAATTTAAAACGTGACGTATGCATTACCTGAAGTTTCATTGGTGCGCACGCAAAATTTCTGCTTTTTCCGACTGATGGCTTAGCTGCACGACCGTTTCAAAATGGTGTCTGTAAATGATGTACTTCGCAAGCTGCGTGCCGTCATTGAATTTCTCATTGCAGAGATAGTAACTGTGGAGAATATTCACCTACGTTTGTGCAAAGCCTATGGCGCATGTGCTGTCAACAGGAGCAGTGATAGCTGCTGGTCTCAGCGAAAGAGGACATTAGAAGTTGACGCTGCGGTGCTATAGGATTTGCAGCGGTCTGGGAGACTATCCGCGGCCGCTCTCACCTGACATGTTGTAGTGAGCTAATGTTGCCATCATCATGCCATTGATGCCAAGGGGTGGAACCTTTCATTCGGAAGCATATGTCAACACAATAACAAACCTCATGACGCGCTCCCAGCAACTCCGTCGCCAAACCAACCGAAAAGATGTATTGATTCAACACGATAACCCCCGGCCCCTCATAATTTTGAGGACTCCTGAACACATGGCAAAATAGGGTTGGACAGTACTACCTCATCCACCCCAATAGCCCTGATCTGGCACCCTCGGACTTCCACTTGTTTGGGGCATAAAGATGCCATTCGTGTAAGACATTTTGAGGACGACGAGGGCGTGATTCACTTACAATCGTGAAGAAATGGTTCCGTGACCAGAACAAGGATTGCTACCAACAGGGCACACACGCCCTTGTTTCGCGCTGGAGGAAGGACATTAATTTGGACGGAGGCAGCGTGAAAAAATAGGGTGTGTAAAAGAAACATCATGCTTTCGTGTATGTAATTTTCGTAATGTGCGAGAAATAAATGTCGAAGAAAATATTATGGTGCATTACTTTCTGGCCAAACAATTACTTATTTTATTTTTTATTTTATTCTCAAACCATCGAATACAGCTCATATTGGCCAATTTTCATCGGAGTATTCAACAAATTTAACATGTAACGTTCACGAATAACCATGCCGTGGACCAGGGAAACCTACCCAGGCAGCACTCGAACCCGCGACCTCCTGTTTGGCAGACGAGGACGTTACCCCGCCGCCATTGAAGCCGGCAATTGCCATGGTCATTGTTATAAATAAATAGATTTTTATGCATAAAGCGGCTTTTAGTTTTGTCTCATGTTGAGTGTCGTCCGTCCCTGGCGAGAGGAATGTCATTTGCACCCCATCCTACCAAACCATTCTTTTGTCGTCGCAGTGGGCCACCTGGCGCCCCATCATCAAAACACACTCAACTTTGGCGCCTCTCTCCCCCACCCCCCCTTCCACCCTCCCTTTCACTACGGAATCCACGGCTGTGCTTTAAGGGGCCTCTCCTCTTTTCCCTACCAGGGACGTCCCCACCAACTCGCCTTCTCGGTAACCCTTCTTTTTGTCCCTCCAAGCCACAGGAGATTTCTGGCAAGGGCGATAGCTATAAACCGCACTCCAAGTACGTCTCCAGGTTGTACCAGCAAACAGGAAAGCATCTACGCGCGTCCTAATCGTTCGTACACCGTTGAGATCGTCTACGAACTATAGATCAGAACGAATCGCTCAACACTGCGTTTTGCTGAAGGATATGCATACGAATTGTGGATAAAAATGTCACTTTTTATATAAAATTCACTTACTCATGATTAAACTTTTGGTATTCCATTATAAGTTTTCTTGGATGAACAGTTACTTATACCACTTACTTTTAAAATAAGCGGTAAAATTAATTGCGTAATATCCAAGAAAATTTAATTTTTATATAACTAACAAAATAAGTGGAACAATCATGAAGTCTATAGAAAAATTTGGAATATGCATAAGTTAAATTATGAATCATATCATACTAATTGAGAAATTATGAAATTCAATCATAATGATGGATTAGATTAATGGTTTACTCGAAGGAAAAATTACGCCTTCAGTGTCGAATGTATGAATCGCACCTGGCGCCTTACTTTCGCGCAATTCCTTTTTATTTTCCGTCGGTAACATGTTTTTCCTTGAATTTCCGGGTAGCCAATTTTGAATGTAATTGAATGTGGTTAATTGATTTTTCTAGCTGATCGATTGTGTTGAGTTACACGTTCATCCCTCGTGATTCGTTTATCGTTCAAATTTAGTTTATTTTTTCAGCAAATATTTTTGTTTTCTTTCGCTCAGGAGTCATTCAAATTGACCCTCCTTCGCATGGAATCGTTTCAGGCTTTGCATGGTGGAAATTCGATATACCCATGGTAGAATATGGACTAAAAATGGTAATTTCCAAATCTTTAATATATAACTCCACCGCCTACCATAGTTTCGACACAATGTCATGAAATGACACTGAGTGTCAAAATTGTAAATTCTTCTTTCCGGAATTTAATCGCCGGTCTCTTTAGAGGAGGGGAAATGTCCTTGCACGCCAAACAAGAGATCGCGGCTTCGAGTCTCGCCTGGGTGGGTTGTGGGTTGGGCAGGGCATGGTTGTTTGTGCAAATATAATGGTTAAAATTTGGATAAGCCCCGAGGTAAAAGGACAATATGCACGTTCTGTTTTCGGTGGTATGGGAATAATTAAAAAAAAATAATTCTGGTTTCAACACGGTTAACACATTGTATTAATATTATATTCTTTATAATTAACAACCCTGTGCAAAAATAAGCCTTGAAGGTTTATAAATAAATCGAAACGTCGGCGTAAAATGTTTGCATCATTTTGACCTAAACTCCAAGATACATATGATCATTAAAAAAATAGAGGTTAAAACAAGGAAAAAAGAAAAAAACTTAATTGAATATTACTTACTGAATAGTGTAAAGATTAATAGAATATCCCTCCGAAAGCCGTAAACACTCATCGTTTTTGAACCATTTATCTTAAACTTTTTCTGTGGGAGGGCCTCCGCACCTCAGGCTTACCATAGCGGGTATTCCATACCCTCCAGACCCCCCAGTATTACATCAAACTAAAATACCCCCATGGCCTTAATTCCTAGCTGCGCCCCTGGTGGAGTCACATGGAAAACTGTGGAAATTGTCATTTGTAGTTTTTATATTTTACCATGGATCGACCTCTCTTCGTACTTAGGAGTGTCATGATGCCATCAGTGGCCCAATTGCATTCCTCCCTTGTCAAAGACCCGGGCTCGTCTCCCATTTGAGAGGTCGGACTTGGCCTAAAGAAGCGGTGGTTGTAAGTGGATTTGTGATTAAAGGAGTGGTCATTTTAAAAGGTCGTGCATACGTATCATTAAGGCCATGGAGCCTCTGCGCATGCGCCCCGCGTTTCTTTCCTACTTGCTACCTCACCTCTCATTAATCGCCCGAGAGTCATACCTTGTAATTATTCTCCGAGCATAGAACGGGCCACTTCATCTCCACTCTACCGCTTAAAGCTATTACTGCACTGCAGTTATCTAGATGGGCTGGATTATTCGCCTTAGACAAGAATGGCGCTGAACTTCGTAATGGGACCGACCGACTTAACCAATAGCAGCTGTTTTTGAAACTTGTCCGACTCATTCTCGCCTCTGAAACTATCGTTCGCTAGATGGCAGCAAGAAAAGCCGCTCGCGGAAATAATTGCACGCATAAGGAATTTTAAGGATAAACGTGTATTTATTTTCTATTTCACGGTCGAAACAAATACCACATTAGAAATCTTTTCAGGCTTGGTGGAAATGCGGTATATATGATAAAAATTAAACTACAACTGGCAATTTCCTCACTTTAATATTAAATTTCTCTACCGACCATTTTTTGGACATTCTATGCCTTTTCAAGGTGTCAATTTCAAACCTTGAAAGTTACATAGAATGTCGAAACCATGGTCGGTAGTGGAGTTCCATGCTGAAGTGTGGAAACTAACAATTTTAGTTCATATCTTATCATGAATACCACATGCTTCTTTATACTTTTACTTGTTACAGTAGTAATTTCAACAATTAACTCTATAATGGTCCATTTGCCGACCTCGGTGGCGGCGGGGTAAAGTTATTGCCTGCCTAACCGAAGGTCGCGGGTTCGAGTCCCGCCTGGGTATGTTACCCTTATCCAGGGCATGGGCGTAGGTGAATGTCCTTCTTTGTTGACTGTTAATTCCCTATTGTAAAGGCCATAAATGTGCTGTTTATGGGGTAATGAAAATAAATTTAAATTTAAATATTAGAGCCCGAAAAAGCGGCTATTAAACTTGCTAACTTTCACTCAGATGTCGTTGGAATGGAAAGCACCCTATTGATTCACGAATGATTGTAGGAATGATTAAGTAACACTTGGCATTTTAGGGTTACCTAATTCTTCATGAAGCAGTTTTGTAGAGCCTTTCTGTGTTAAAAGGCATGTACAGACACTTATTGTGTGTCATCAAGCGCTTAGTGATGCAGCACGGAGGTTGGGATGAATGGGTTATGGTTGAGCTCACCCTTCACAAAGCCACGGTCGTGTGAAATTCCCACATTCATGATTGGAAAGCCAGTTTCTTACCTTGGGCCAATTCTCGATACTTTCTGAGCACACCTAGGTTAGTGTTTCGGTACTATATGAATTAATTAAAAATTCCCAAACCACAAAATATATGCGGAACGTATAAGTAACCTGATTATATCCTTATTGAAATTCTGTTTGGATCTCACACGCAGACTCAATAGGAGGGATAAAATTTACCTCTGGGTATTACCACCTTATATTTTTGCACAAAGTTCTAGCATATTTTTAATATTAACACTGAACATGATGAAAGTGGAATGACTTTAAAATTCCGAAATTCGCAGTTTTTTCAGAAAAAGTACTATTCATACATTGCCAAATTATGAAAAAAATTATAATTGCAATGTAGGTACGCATAAAGATTTCTATAACACCAAGTTAATTTTAAATATGTTCCAAACGGATATAATTTTTGAGTATGGCTTGTATTCGCTATTATTTTTTTTCGAGCTCACTCACTCAATGATTCAACCCGATGGTTGCTTTTGATTGTTGAGAGTAGAGCTCACCCCAGACTAAGCGTGTGAGTGTATAGCAAACGGGGTAGAGGGGCAGGTTCCCTTTCCCTGTGAATCTTCGAATTTCGAGGATAATGTTTGTCCGAAGGTTTCACCAGGGTATCGAACCCGGACCCCTAGATTTCGGAACTTTAAAGTCATTTCACTTTTATCCCGTTTAGTGTTAACATAAAAAAATATGCTAGAACTTTGTGCAAAAATATGAGGTGGTCACATCCAGAGGTAAATTTTATCCTTCCTATGGAGTCTGCGTGTGAGATTCAATCAGGATTTCAATAAGGATATAATCAGGTTACTTATACGTTCCGCATATATTTTGTGGTTTGGGAATTTTTAATTAATTCATATAGTACCGAAACACTAACCTAGGTGTGCTCAGAAAGTATCGAGAATTGGCCCAAGGTAAGAAACTGGCTTTCCAATCATGAATGTGGGAATTTCACACGACCGTGGCTTTGTGAAGGGTGAGCTCAACCATCACCCATTCAATCCAACCTCCGGGCTGTATCAATGAGCTCTTCACTATACATAGTAAGTGTCTGTACATGCCTTTGAACACAGAAAGTCTCTACAAAATTGCTTCGTGAAGAATTAGATAACCCTTAAATGCGAAGTGTTATTTAATCATTCCTACATACATTTGTGAGTACTTACTTCCTCGGCACTACAGCCCGGTATGGGCTTTGGCCTCCCTCAAGACGCCTGTCCATTCTCTCCTGTTCTGCACTTTTTCCCGCCATCGGACAATCCTCATAGCCTTTACGTCTTCTTCCATATCCTGCATCCATCTTTTCCTCGGTCTTCCTCTTTTTCTCTTTCCATCCATATTTCCATGTAGAATCTTCTTAGGCATCCTTTCTTCACCCATTCTTTTTACATGACCTAGCCAAGCTAGCCGTTGGGTCTTCACAAATCTCACTATGTCTTCGCCTCGGATAATATTTTCTATTTCCTTGTTTGTTCTTATCCTCCAAGTTACCCCATCTGTCACGGGACCATATATCTTTCGCAAAACCTTCCGTTCAAATATCCGCAGAGCTTGCTCGTTTCCAGCGGAGATGCTCCACGTTTCTGCTCCATGTGTCACGACCGGTCCGATAAGTGTCTTATAGATCTTGAATTTCATCTCCTTAGATAGAAGAGTTGACTTCAGGAGCTTAATATTAGCAAAGTAAGCCCTATTTCCAGCCATTATCCTCTTGTTGATCTCTTCTGTCATTGAGTTCTTACAATTTAAATTAGTACCGAGGTAGCTGAAATATTTTACATTTTCCAAGTTATACTGCCCAAATGTAACGTACATTTGTACATTTGTGAGTAGAGTGTGTATATTCAATTCCAACGCCAACCGAGTGAAAGTACGCTAGTTCAGAAGGCACTTTTTAGGGCTCTTCTATGGAAGTCGTTGAAATTACCGTATCACGTATGAAACTATCGTATCAAGTCAAAGCATAAAGTAAACATTTTTCAAGGTTTCAACCTCGTAAATGGCCTCTGGATGAGACCACCTTGAAAACGATATAGTGTAATGTCGAAACCTGGGTCGGTTAATTAAACTTTTGTGGTACATACAACTCAGGGCATCTTTTATTATGTTTCCTGTCACCAAGTTCCACCAAATTTCGCCATCAAGCATTATGTGGATAAGCTCTTAACACATTAGCCTACCTTCTCATGATGAAAGAAAATACCACCAATATGAAGAAAGAATTCCTGAACGTTAGCTGGGATGAGAATGACAATGTGACTTTGACCCTCTCCGCGCCATGTCTACAGGATAGAATCCAGCGTAAATTGATGCAAAGTCACATCTAAAATGCCATACCTTTTCATTGCTGCTTATGTTGCGCCGTAAAACGAGTCTATGTCTCCCTGAACTTTCTATTTCAATATTTAAGTCCATTTTGAATTTGCATACAGCCAATCGTCACTGGTTATGCCTACATCAACGAATACGAGAAACATAATTGTATAGCATTAGGTGACACGATTAAATACAATTTTCAAAACATGCATAAACATGCATGCATGCATTTTGCATAAAACCTTCTTCGGAATCGTTCTTAGCATATCTAAAATGCATTCTCCCCATTACCATCTAATTTAATGGAAATATCAATTTTTCACTTGTTTCCTGTTGATCGCTGATTTGTTGGAGTTTTTGGGGATTTCCGACCAAGGTTAGGTGGTTAATACACAAACTATGCAGTTTTGTAGGCTACCCTCATTTTCAAGGTTTCCTTTCCCTTATTAAATTGAAAATTATACTTAACACCACTTAGTAGTTGTAATTTTGTAGTCTACATTATCTTCAAGGTTTCGTTTTTATCAAAAAAGTATATCTGATAGCCTATAATCTATATAATTAAATTATAGCCTAATAATTATGGCATGGAAAAAATTACTTAGACTAAGGCTTTTACAAGCCTTTAGGTCTTTCATTTATAAATCTTTTTCAAAATTTTATAATTATGGCCTATTCCATGCCATAATTATAACGGATATTTTTCCATTTTTACTTGTTCCAGACGTAATTAACTTTAGTATGGTAGGTACTTATTCAATAGATAAATTTTTCCGGTCTAATTTTTCATATTTTATAATGGGAAACCCAAAAACGGCCTTACAGTATGAAGCTCGTCATAAGCTGGATGTTTTCCATTGTTCATAAATTTACGGTTATTAGTTAGATGAGTGACTTTCTCTTTTTTAAGTCTATTTTGGTCATATAAAGCCTCAGTAGTGGAAAACCTTGTTCTAGCGGCCCAATTCATTCAATAACGTGGCAGTTTTACGATACCCTTGAGCATGCCTATTCCCGAAGCTGCTGGATTTCATTATCGCATGAATGTTGTGTGCCCATCATTATCACTGACCAATTACTCAGCTCTGATATTTGCGATGGTATTATTACGACAACATATTTCGGGACTCATCTTTTCCTCCACCAACAAAGGTCTCATCACAATACGTACCACGAAATAAATGTCATTTTTTCGAAGGACTCAGTTCCTTGGCAAGTTATCTTTTCATCAAGCGGTATTGTAATAATTTGGAATAGCACTAAGGGTACGTCACTTTTTTATCTAAATAATGAGAACAAATAGTTCCATTAATTTCAGATACGGTGATGGGATATCGATTTTAATTTGCAATCATAAAATATATATCGAAATATCAAAATGAGGCAAAGATAAATTGTTATTGGAAATTTACAGTGAAATACCCTTTAAGGGCCTATTGTTGGCATATGGCAACATCGTAATAAATTTACATGGTTTTAAAAGTAGTGGAAATAATCCTTCAAACTTGATACAAACATCAGGAAAAAGCTTTATTTTCGTGAACATAATAATTTCCAGATCCTAAATGAGGAATTAGGAAACAAAAAATTACTTCTTAAAAAAGCAAATCAAGCAACTAGATCAATTCAATACAAGGCAATAATCATTGTAGACATTGTTATTTTTATGATGTGGACAATGATGAAATGATATCAACTTTTCTAGACAAAGATAATGTAAACAAAGAAAGTACACGTTAAATTAATCAAATCAACGACGTTGGGTAAATAATAGACAGTAAACCAGTACACTGCCATATGGTGTCATTGAGATGAGCATGATTAGGCCGTGCCAATAGAGTGATGGGAAAATCGATTTCGAATAGTGGAAAATCAGGTTTAAACAGTTATAATGGGAGGAAATCGAGACATTATATTCGAGTTTCGATCCAAACTCGATTTCTCAACTTCGAACTTGAACTTTTCTCTTCATCTCGACAGCGTTACCACAAGGCTATGATAATGCCATCCGTCCCATATGAAAACACTGCTCTCTTTGAGACTGCTCAAACTCTTCGGCTGGTAAAAGGCCGGAAGGGCATGCCCTCAGTTATCAATATCTTTCTTAAAATATTATGTAAAGCCGCATTGTTCCAAGCGGTATTCCAAAGACTTTAATGTGCGTCAATTTGTGAATGTTTACCACTACTAGTCAAGCATTTATTTTTAGTCGATTTTTTCCTGCCACCTAAATGTCTATTTTGAGTTTTTTTCGTCGGAATAATAGTCATGTTTTATACCAATGATGTTTTAAAGAACCGTCGATTTGTTCGGCTAATCTGTTTTTCTTTGTTTAAATTTCGATGTTTGTTGGTTTGTTGTATCTTTTCATTCCGCTTAAAAATCAAAGGCTCGAAAAATCGATTTCGAGAAATATTTTTCCATCACTCCATCACATTTAACTGAATAACCCTATTTTTGAGTCCGTGTCCACTGAGAGTTGAAATTTGAGTAGTCGCGAAAGGGGCGGACCCACCCTTAAATTATAGCTTCGTGGACCCCCTTTGCAGCCGCGCGCCACGGGAGCGGCTGAGACTCGTGGGGGATACCGCAGCCGAGTGACCGATTTCCGGTCCAGGAGATGCAGCTAATCTCTAATCTTTCCTTGGCGTCTCCAGACTCGATGATTAACGAGCCCTCCCCGTCGCCACTTTTGCGGAAGGCCCTGAGAAGGACCTTTGTGCCACCCAACTCCTCTCCACTCATCGATTACACGCTGACTCCTCGTGGACGAGAGTGCTCCCTCGGAAAGGGCGCTCTCGAAAAATACTCACCCCACCCTCTCATTGGCGAGCCCCATTTGACCGGTCAAACGGCGCCATTCCCAGGTCCCATTATCCTTCTTCCGCGGCGGTGGCTCAAAGGGGGCCGAAGCTTACCTTGTCGACCCAAGGAGAGGAATAGCAGTCGCCACTAATGGACTTGCATTCTCACTGAAGCTTGAATCACACGGCCATTTTTTTCCATCTCGTTCCAGGCCGTTTTTCACGGGGCACGCAATTGCGCAGGTTAGAACTGCAATAATTTCTAAAATTGCGTGGAATTTCGCGAACGCATGAACGAATTTAGAACGGGGACAATTTTTTCATCTCACATCCTCGCATATCTTCTAGCAATTCACCGCTTTTCACGACGCAATTTTGACTGTGCCTTCGTAAACACGTCAGATTGTGGAAGTACGTGCCCCGTGTAAAACAGCCTTAAAATGGCGTGGAATTGCGCGTATGCATGAACGAAATTAGAACAGGGGCTATTTTGCCGTCTCGCATCCATGCATTCTCGCATGTGTCCTAGCAATTCACCGCTTTACACGACGCAATTTTGACTGCGCCTTCGCACACACGTCAGATTGTGCGAGTACGTGCCCCGTGTAAAACGGCCTTTACGAAGCATAGCTCTAGTCAAGGGGATTGCATAGAGGAGGCCCAATTCCATCCTACAGAGGGCTAATTTCTGTTGCCACTTAAGTCGCATTTTATGAATAGGTTTTCAAAAATGTCCGCGGCGGCGTGATTAGTGCATCGCGATCCATGTTTCTAATATTTTGCATTGTAATGTTTGTAATTGCAAGGAAAAGCATTGAAAAGTAATAAATTATATGGATCACGTCATCATGTATACAACTTTCGTTTAATACCCCTAATTATAACTTATTTCCCCGTGAAACTCAGATCACTTCGTCCGTCAACGTCGCGACTCGAGTGGCAAGTTTTGTAAACCCATTTAAGTGCGCGATGGGCCACAGTACTTTTAGAGGCCAACTTGAGAATCCTCTTTTGTAATATTCGTGGCTCCAGTGATCGCTCCAATGAATGCATCATGCTATCATTTCCTGCGATGGTTCCATGGATGGAAATCCCTCATCACTTTTCCCGTCGCTGAAACCATAGCCGGCACCGCCTTTCATCCAATCAAAAAGCGCGGCCGATAACCGCGCAAAGTTTGTCTTAAATGGTATGAAGATGGATAACGAAAAAGTCGGAGAAGGACATCGCATCTATTTTCGTAACAAAACAATCCCAAATTTCCCACCAACCAAATATTTGGGACAGTTGATAGATAACAAACTCACTACGTCCACCCATAAGTCATCCGCAGTCCCAGAGGCCGCAGGAATCAGCACAGCTCTACATGGGCGTACCCAGAAGAGGGCAATAGGGTAGTTTCCTTCATAAAAAAAACGAAAGGCATTGATTACGATTCGTTACCCACCATTAGTGTATTCATAATATACAAATTATTTGGTTATAGATATACCGGTTTAGACGAATGGCAATGGTGAATTTTATCCTCATTTGAAAAAGGCCCATGCGATGCCACTACACGTGTCGTCACAGGGACCTAGTTTCTACACGAGTAGATAGGAGTTTTACATCGCCTGAGATTACCAATGCATGCATGAGGCACAGAGCTCAGGGAAACATGTCTTAATAATCACCTATTAAAACTAGCTAAGGTCGGAAAGTTTTCTTCGTTTGATAAGGTATTAATAATCTTATTTAAGACAAGCGCTACCAGCTGGCAGGGTACTCTGCTACCTGCTAGCATCCTGCGTCCTATCAGCGCTCAAAGCCTCGCCCAAAGGTCACCTCAGTTGCGGCAGCGGGAACCAGAACGACGTCACACGGAGTTTTTCCGGCATTCATACTTACCCGATGCGTTTTCGCGCGCTTGAAAATTTTCACTTTTCATTTTATCGCGAAAAATAGATATCGTCATTTAAAAATCTAAATGCGTGAAATACACACTCCAGGAGTAATAATCTTTCGATTTAGGCAATAAAAAAATAATAGGAAACCACCCTATTGCCCGCCTCCCACCTGGAAGCGAAAATAAATTTAAAAGTTATGAAAATATTTTCTTTAGAAGAAAACTATGAAAATAAAATAAAAATTATTTTTTTTAAGTTAAATAATTATAAAAACTAATAAATTGCTGTTATAATTTCCTTCAAAATTTGGTTTCATTAACCTTTTCTGTGCTAGAAAGTTACATCTTGAATGATCACGGCTAGTTTTGCCCCCCTTAGTTTTGATTATGGGTACACCTAGCTCTACACCCTCTTCTAAAGAAAAATTCACCACTTGGAGTCAAGACTAAATTACTGTTATATAATTCTAAAACTCGTGGCGCTCCACGCGCGCTTGCTAAATGGCTACGCAAATTGAATAATCCTTTGCAGTCACTGATAATCCTTCATTGAAAAATCTCTGGGACTACTAACCTCCAATAAAACCTAAATACAGATTCCCAAATCACCCTAAACCCCTACCATATTCCCAATCCCTAATTATCTCTGACCACTAAGCCATGACTCAATTTAAAATATAATCGAGTGATTTTTTGCTCTCTGAAACCATCTAAAAAAGCGAAACACCAAGGAGACAGCCAGTTTTGGTTGGGAAATGCGGAATACCAAAGCAAGAGATATACTTACGCGCGAGTTCGAGATGGATAGCGATGGGCGAAATGGTGGAAAAGGTGGACGGAGAATTACCGTGTTATTCAGAATATTATGGGTCGAGCGATCAGATCATTGGTTCCTCGAAAGATGCCAAAGAGTGATTAAAATAATAACCATGTTATTCAGGATTAAAGATTGTAAGTAAGGCTTCATTTTTATCGTGATTGTCACACTTCCAAACACATGCGAGTTAAATTTCCTCGAAGAGGAAGCGTTTTGGATGTTGATATATCGAGAGCGCTTGTTGATAATCACTGACACCCAATGAAATGGAAAACAATATTTGAATACGAGTAGGTATGCACCGCAGTGCACTAGGAAAGTTGAAGCAAGGCTGAAAGTCTTTTCCGACCGTTCAAGCATAGTCGATTTGAGTACGTGAGAATGCGCAGAATTCCATTGAATAATTTGCTGGTCTTCTACATCTACATCTACATAATACCCCGCGAGCCGCCTAAAAGGCGTGTGGCAGGGGGTGTTAGGACACCAGCCGTTTGCACAAAAAAAGGAGATTCTCTTACGATATTACGACTAGAATTTATTGATCTCCTTTATCGTTCGGGGAAAAAACGAATTCCCATATCTATCTGTTCGGAAAAACATCTCTCTTAATTTATCGCTTCTGTTGGATCTGTAAATATAGTGCAGCTCTAATATTATGTTCACCGTGTCGCTCTTAAAGATATCCATTCTCAATTGTTCAGGCAATCTAAGCCTAGCGCGCAGCCTCCGAGTCTCCAGCGACTCCCAGCCTAATTTGCTTAACATCTCCGTAACGCTGTCTGCGCGCCCTTAGCAGTTTTTGAAGATTGGATGTAATCAATGAATAGGGCTACATTTCTAACCTATTTTTTGACAATTTTCCTGTTTTTCCATCGCTTGGGCCATGAGGGTGACCACCCAAGTGAAATTTCTGGGGTAACAGTAGGATTTTTTGCTAATGATAGTTGTATTATTGTTTTTCCCGTGCCCACAAACGTAGGAAATGAATTTTCACCAAAATATCACAGGTATTTTGAAATAGAAGATTACTTTTTTTCTATCTTGCCGTTGGACCCACATTTTGGGATAAAAAGATAAAAATTTTAAAATTTGGTTTGCACTCTACAATATACACAACTTTTTCTGATTTCGGTGCCGGATTTCATCAAATTCGCACGACTTTAATTTATTATTGTTACAATTTATTTTAATGATTATTATATTAGAGATGAAGAATGACACACGATAAATGGGACAGTCTATTTATAGGAGGTGATAGAAGAACGGGAAAACATGCAATCCACCAGTTTGAGGACGGAGAATTTCATTGCATGTACATGAATACCTGCCTGGGATGTTTACTTACCTGTGATGTCAAACCCTATCCTGTCAGCTCTTAGAGGAGGTGTGTCTTTCTCCGGCTAAAACTAAAAACCAACTCGGGAAGTGCGCACGTAGCCGTTCTCCTCGTTTCAAAGTTCGGCGACGAAGAACTTCGAATTTCCTATTAGGACTCAACTTTCGTTTTTATTTTTTTCCCCAACTTTGAATATTCCTTCGACCGTGCGCGAGACCTGTTAATTGCTTCGCTTCAATTAATCGCCTTTCGGAGGAAAGTGGCGATTGGCGAGGGCCGACAAAAGACTGTGAAGGGGAAAATATTCCCTTTCGTGGGAATACTCCCCGCCTTCTTGCACCATCTGGATATAAAGGGTAAGACTAGAATTTAAAGGTACGGATAATAGCACAAAGCATCCAAGGTTAGGCGAATTGATTTAAGGGTAGAGAAAAATCCTACCGAGTCTGATGTAGGCCCCCGGTATTCACCTGTCGAATAGCTGATGATACTGGAATGTATCATTATATAGGGTGCTGATTGATTTTCGTAAATCGGCTACGAATGGCGTTCCGAACTTTCATTTTTACGAGAAAAAAATATTTGCTAATATTTTTAACGCATGGAATCTTCACCAATGACTGTGAATCCTAAGATCAGTTAAGTGGCGTAACTAAGGGGGGGGGGATCAATTAGATAGCCCCCCCTCCAAAGCCTCAGAGAAAAAAAATATTATAAAACTATTGCCTAGTTATGATATATAATAACTGCATCTACTTGAAGTTAAATTTTAAGTACAAAAATGATGTAAAATGCATATCCAGGAATGTCAATTTTCGAAAATTTTCTCGGACCCCAATTGCTGAGGGGTAGTCGCCCCCTAGGCCCGTCATCGCCCCCACCCTCCCCCCCCCCCCCCCCCCCCCCCCCAAGCCTATTCCTAGTTACTCGCCTATGAGTCTATCTTGTATCTTTCCTTCTTGTAGATTTAGTCACCTCGTATAACGGTTTATAGTAATACTATAAAAAGACATTACAATATGTAATTCTCAATAGAAAGTTTAATTAAAAAAAAATGTCATATCTAATCTAACAATTAATGATGATATTATAAAACGAAAAGAAAAGAAAAAAAATAAAAATAAAAATAAAAAATAAATATAAAATAAAATAATAAAAAAAATAAATAATATAAAAAGAAAAGAAAGGAAAAAAAAAATGATAAAATATGGAAAACAAAAATAAAAAATTATAAAAGAAAACATAAAATCAAAAAAAAAAAAAAAATATATAAAGATGTATAAAAAGAGAGTAAAGTAACTCCACCCTCATCATCCATAGCAAAATGTAACAAACTCCTTATCATCAAGGTAAAGATAACCTGCTATTATGTAATATTGTATTAAATTAATCCCAATGTAAATATCTACCTCCTCAATAGTTTTAAGTTTCTGCTCACACAAACAAATCACTACCCTCACAACACAAACAACTGCGCACAAAAATTGTTCTAATGTAACCTGGCTGGTTAGGGTGAATTGGGTTCACCGGTACAGCTATAATCGCGCCTTCGGCGCATCAATTAATGCGTTAGGCCAGAACTTCAACAAGGCATATGGTCATTCTCTGCGTTCCAACATCTGTTTTGTAAGTTGTGGAACGCAGTGGCGCAGCGAGGGGGGGTTTTGGGGGATAAAACCCTACCCCCCCAAAGCTCAGAGAAATTTTTAAGTTTAATCCATTTTACGTAATTGGATTGATATTACTAATAGAATAGTGTAAGGATTAATAAAATATCCCTCAGAAATCCGTAAAACTTGCCGTTTTGAACCATTTATCTTAAAATTCCGCAATTTATTAATCTCGCACCTACCACTTATCATGGTGGGTATTCCATACCCCCACACACCCCGGTATTAGTTGCTCCTAACCCCCACAGACTTAATTCCTAGCTGCGCCCTTGGTGGAACGGTCCACCTAGAACATCATCAGCAGTCATCAATCCTGGGATTGGTTCGACGCAGTTCTCGGCCAATCTTTTAACACCTACATAATTATTCTTCCTTACATCCTCCATCACATTCTTTTTGTATTTAATCCGAGGGCTACTTCTTCTGTTCTTCCTTCCACTTGTTCTTCGACGGTGATTCTCATTGGACTTCGTGTCACATTAAATTGTCCCGTCTTCCACCCAAGGTATTTTAAAAGTTTTTCTTTCCCCTCTCAATCTCAACCTCTTTCCAACCATCTTTCCCCTCAGACAGTGTTACCCAGATGTTAAGCGAATTAGGTAGGGAGCCGTTGGAGACTCGGAGGCTGCGCGCTAGGATTAGATTGCTTGAACAATTGAGAATGGATATCTTTAAGAGCGACACAGTGAACATAATATTAGAGCCACACTATATTTCTAGGTCCGATAGAAGCGATAAATTAAGAGAGATGTTTTTCCGAACGGATAGATGTGGGAATTCTTTTTTCCCCCGAACCATAAAGGACTTTAATAAACGCTAGTCCCAACCTCGTTAGAGCACTTCATTTTTTTCAGTTGTAAACGGCTGGTGTCCTAACACCCCCTGCCACACGCCTTTTAGGCGGCTCGCGGGGTATTATGTAGATGTAGATATAGATGAATCTTCTCATAACACTCTTATTTCTCATACGATCTATCCATTTGATTAAACTTACCCAATGGATGCTACATTGTTTTCATTAGATTCCTTTTAACCGTTGCGGATAGGTACGTTTCTGTTGGTCTCATAAATATTTACGTATAGTGGATGATAATATACCTAATTCCTTTTTTATTGGATGAAGTGGATTATAAATCCCTTAACTACATACTACAACAGTCATTAATAATTTACTAATTATCACCTGTGTTTGCAGGTAACTTTTTAAATTCTTTTTCGTTTATATTTTCTGTAAAAATACAAAGTGTTTGAATTTTTTCAGTAGTTACAATAATCGTCATTGAGGAATATTTTGTGCATGAATTGAGGTGAAATACGATGGTTTTATCTTTGTAATGAGGTCATAGTTTGGATAGCTAAATTTGAACGTATCCATGCGAAATCAATTTTGAATGCAGTATCCATTGGTAATTTTGTTGCATAAGTTATTCAATGATTTCGAGGACTAACGTATTCCATTTTATGGCAAAGCTTTGGATAGCTTTATCGTGGTTATGTCCTTAGAATTAAGTTAATATCTAGCGTTTTATTCCGAAAGCTACACATAGGATTACCAATTTGTTTGATAACGATTTAAAATGGTCTGAAAATATCTCATACTGAATTCTTTGATGTCTAAAGACAGCCGTAGGTTGCCAAACCTAGCGTTAAATCGAATTCGAGTTTTTTTTCATTAGCAAAAATGGCTCAAATAGTTTAATGACCATTTCATCATTGATTTTTATTTTACAAACTGAAGGTTTGATTTCAGAAATATTAATCCGCCCTGCCTGCCTGAACATTTTCCCATCCGTGTCATGAATACTGCATTTATTGGCGAATAATTCTGTTCTCTAAAAACGCTATTATTAGTATCTGTTATTATTTTTTCATTTTATCATTTTCCGTTAGTATTTTTTAAATTCAGTATCAAATTCCTGAACATTAGGTGTCGTTGATATTATGGTTTTTGACCGCATCTTGCAACCAATTAGGAAAAATAACTTTTGTCGTCAACCAATAGCACAACTTGCATCAATTTTTCTTTCGTGTCTTTGGCTTAAGTGCGTTAAAGTTAATTTTAAATTAAGGAAATGCCTATTGAATTATTTCCATTTTCTTTCATATAATATTCCATTTTACGCTTACCTAAATATTAATACTCGGGGTATTTAAAGGAAGAACGGGTATAATGCCTTCAAAAAGCAAATTGATGCTGTAACTACGCATAATCTCACGGAGAACATCCTCCATATCACCTTATTTTTAAGTTTAAGCTATAGATTTATTAATCGAGAGCAAAAAAATAAAAACTTCACTTTTATGAAAATGACGTATTTTTCGGCACCTCGGGTAAAATATACCAAATTTAATTTTTAACCTTTATGTACAACACTATAGATATATCAGTCTATAGTGTTAAGGGATAGTTTCGACGTTGAATGGGAAAGTTATAAACTTACGCGGTAGTGATTAATATTTTTTAATTAAAGCAATTTAAATTAAAATTGGCAATTCTTTTATGGTGGTCGAAACTCAATGCTTCTGTTGATGTTTTCTAGAGGCACCTAAGCCTGTTAATTTGAACATTTTACAAAATTCCTGTGCATAGCTTAGCGGGCATTGCGTTACAAGCAGTAGAGGAAATGGGTTTTAATATGAGGCCTGAAATGTATTCACAAACCTTTTGCAGGATTGGAAATTCAAGTGTATGGAAACGGAATATAATGATGAATTTAATCAGTCTATTACAATCGTATTCAACCAATTAATGCGCATACTCAATCTATTTGAGTACCCATGACCCCTGTCGATCAAATGTCCGCCAATATTGATATAAGACCCGCTCCGCTTCTAGTGGCTTTTAACTTCCGTACAGAATTTTGGGGTCAATGGTCGTCTGTAGGGATTTAAGAACATCTTCAATGGCGTTTTCAGCCTCAAATAACCTATTGTTCGGCATGCTTGTCTTCCAGATAGTGCGGAGAAAACCCTATTTGCTTTTTACCCGTTCACAGCCTCCAGAGGAGAATAAGTTGATGATACGGGTATATAGAGTGTACCATTGACCTTGGCACGCTTGGTTACCCAAGGTTCGGCATCTTAATAACTAAGATTCTCTTTTAATATCCCTATGACCTCGGTGGTGACCACCCCGGTAACCTTGCCAGGGTCACGATAGAATTATTTTTCAAATAAAAGTAGTACCACAGTTTTCACCGCGCCCGAAAACTTAGGAAATTTTATTTTCTTTCAAGAAATTATTTTTAAATAAAAGGAGTGTACATAAATGAAAATTCTATAGAATTCAACTAAAATGTTGCGCTTAGAACTGCTTTCTAACTTCAAACGTTAAAGATTATATAATTTGATTTCCATCAGGCAAAACCTACAACCTTTTCGGAATAAGGTGGTTTCCTATTACATTTTCATTGCCTAAATAGAAAGATTAATACTCCTGGAGTACGCATTTCACGCTTTTATATTTTTAATTGACGATATCTATTTTTCGCGATTAAATAAAGAGTGATAACTTTCAAGTGCACGAAAACTTGACGGCTAAGTAAGTAACGCCGCGGCGCTCATAACCTCGCACCGCGTACCCTGCTAACAGGTAGCCCTTGGCTTAAATAAGGATTATTAATACCCTACCAAACGAAGGAAACTTTTCAGCCTTAGGCAACTTTAATACGTGATTTTAGGTGATAGCATCTAGGTCCTTTTGACGTCACGTAGAGTGGCATCGCATGGGCGCCAATCCGGCCTTTTTCAAATGAGGTTGAAATTTATCATTAACACTCGTTTTAACTGGGATTTCTAAAACCAATTTGTATATCATAAATACACTAATGGTGGGTAACGAATCGCAATTAATGCCTTTCGTTTTCTTTGATGAAATAACTACCCTATTGTCGACCAAACTTCATCAAAATGGCACAACTGACAGTGCATCAAATGCTGATAAAAATTTCGCTTGATTTACGGGAGTCTGTAAAATATCTCCTTCTCTTTCTTGCTACTACTTGCCTTTGTGGGAAAATAAATTTGGCCAAGTATTGAGACCAATACTAATATCCTTACAGAGAAATAGGGTAGTTTCCTTCATCAAAGAAAACGAAAGGCATTGATTGCGATTCGTTACCCACCACTAGTGTATTCATAATATACAAATTATTTGGTTTTAGAAATCCAGGTTTAGACGAATGTTAATAGTCAATTTTAACCTCATTTGGAAAAGGCCAGACTGGCTCCCATTCGATGCCACTCCACGTGACGTCAAAGGGACCTAGATGCTATCCGAGTAGTCAGGAGTTTTACATCGTCTGAGATTACAAATGCATGCATGAGGCACAGAGCTCAGGGCAACATTTCTTAAAAGTCACCTTTTAAAATTCCTAAGTGCGAAAAGTTTCCTTCGTTTGATAGGGCCATAATAATCCTTATTTAAGCCAAGCGCTACCTGCTAGCAGGGTACTCTGCTACCTGCTAGGAGCCTGCGTCGTATCAGCGTTCAAGCCTCGCCCTAAGGTCACCTCACAAGGCGGCAGGGGGAACCATAAATACGTCACACGGACTTTTCCCAGCATTCCTACTTAGCCGTCGCGTTTTCGCGCGCTTGAAATTTTTTACTTTTCGTTTAATCGCGAAAAATAGATATCGTCATTCGAAATTCTAAGATCGTGAAATGCGTACTCCAGAAGTAATAATCTTTCGATTTAGGCAATAAAAAAATAATAGGAAACCACCCTATTACCTTCCCAGTGTAACTTCATTTCGTGTTGACTAGTAGCGGTGGAAGGATGTCATTTGGAAGTGAAGCACGTTCGTGTTACTTGAGAGCCGCAATAGAGACGGGGAACAAATAAAATACTCGTGGATATTCAATTTTTCGGGAAATGAACTCGCAAGCATTGAAATTCCAGGCCGCTGCTCACTGCGCTCGTAATTGAAAGAATCCGTTTCCATCCGCGAGAGCTTTCCTGCGGCGTGATTCCGATTTCACAGAATCAAAAAGTCCTATTGGAATGTTCCCCCGGAATTCTATTTCCTTGGCGACAATTGCTGTGTACGTTCGTTCTCGCGTCCTTGACCCCAGGGTGCCTCTGGCGTTATTGTTATTCATAGTCATTTCCAGCATCGCTGTTACGATGCGTACAATACCGAATACCTTACCTGCTTTTTTCTTTTTTTTTCTTTTTGCACGTGGTGCTTCCGTAGTTACTATTGTAGTTCGAATAAGTTAGGTTGTAAACATCTAGCTCAGCTTGGAGCCAACTATATTTAAATTCAGTTTTGCACGAAATGACCCGGAAATACTACTGCTGAGGCTAAATTGAAACTAAATATTTCATTGGTGAGCTGCTGTTGGGAATGCATTTCATGAATTTCTTGAGGCATTGCGAAAATTGATTGAAGACGCTACGAGCAGAAACTGCGTTTTTCGTCCGCGAAAGAATGTTTTCCAGTAGAATTATTTGCGTAATTTATTCCGATTTTGGAAGTTAAATCAATTTGAATTTACATTTTCATTACTCTTAAACATTTAGTTCTTGATTGGGACATTCCACTTTACCACAGTTTGCCGAAAATAAGCTAATATCAACCATCTTCCAAAGTAAGAATTTCTTCATATTTTCCATCATTTCAACCCCCACTCCAACGCTCCACCCATCCCATATTTGAATTAACTCACACAAATCTGACCCTCTCCTATCTATTTCCTTCCCTACACCATCCAACCATGACTTCTTGGTTCTTTGTCTTTTCCGTTTGTCTTCCGATAAAAATTTGAAAATAGCCTTTTGAACTCTTTCTTCCCCCATCTCTCGGACGTGTCCAAATGATAGTATTAATCCCCCATCATTAAAAAAATGTGTAAAATGTGTGTGTTTCTTAGGAAATTTACAATAACAACTGAGCATATGTATCTTAATATGTCACAGTAATAATTTGATTGTAGCCCTATCCCCAGTGAAATCCCAAACTCATTGCAAGTCCTTTATTTCCACCGTCGTAACCTTGCATGGATATGCTATAGGATTTAATAACCATTGACAATTTTCATGAATATGCACGAATGTTTTGCTATTAAGTATGCTTAATATTTCTTTGAACTCACGGTGGGCATGTGGCGGTCCTCTTGCATGCTGCATGGTGGTGATTGATCACCCCCTGCCAAACACCAGAGAGGTGTCTCGCAGGGTATTGTGTAGATGTAGATGTAAATATTTAAGAGAATTTACGCTGAGAAGACCTCTGTAGAGACTTTTTTTTCTTCTTCTTGGAAAGCATTTTCTCAGGGAGGTTCGACCGATGAGTCCGAATTATGCATGAGTATCGATTGTCGCCCTCGATATATCGGAGGATCGACTTGCCCTAGTTCCCAGGTGCGCTACTGGGGGGGCGCTCGTTTGAGATAAACGGTCGCCTCCGCTGCATCCGCTCCTCTGGGACACTCACTGTCTCTGCCCTGGCAACCCATTTCCACGCGGGGGGCAGGAGACCACGTGACCACCATCCCCGCCCCACTTATCCCCGCTCAAAACTGAAGGCAGGAGGCGCTCAATCACATCTCCAAAGGAGAGAGCGCGCCCGGGTGTTGGCTAAGAGCTATCCATCCCTCTTTCCGAAAAAGCCTCCAGGGTAAAAGGCGATTCCCTCCTCTCAAGAGAGGCGAGAGAAGAAAAATAGAAAGACACGGACGGAAGACGGATCTTCTATTCCCTTCACCAAATGCTTTCCGGTCGTACCAATCCGTGTAAAGGCCGATATATACAATCAAATAAGCTGTAAATTTAAATTGAGCTGAAATATTAAAGCTCTAAAATTAAATTTATAGAGGAAAATTATTATTTTTTGATAACTTAAACTTTACTTTTTCCACAGAATTTTTTATTAAATCACTGTCATGGTTTCGACGATTAACGTCGTTATAAGACCATTTAATTGACCACTATAGGGACAGCTTTTCATCTTCCTGTAATGGTGGGGATTCGATAAAAATATCTGTAGAAAAACAAAGTTTAAATTATTCATTCAAAATGTTCAAAAAATTCAAAAAAGTATCGCCATAAACCAGCAATTTTAGAAAAATTAGCTTGGACTGGACGACATATATCGTTTTTCAGAAGGAATCGCTACACCTTTTTTTAAAAAAGATGGGAGATTAAGATTATTTGGACACGTCCGAAAGATGGGGGAAGAAAGAGTTCCGAAAGCAGTTTTTCATTTTATATAGGAAG
Source organism: Ischnura elegans (assembly GCF_921293095.1). NCBI lineage: Eukaryota > Metazoa > Arthropoda > Insecta > Odonata > Coenagrionidae > Ischnura > Ischnura elegans. Next base: position 21,111,439 of record NC_060256.1, read on the forward strand.
ACAGAAGGAAAAGACAAGCACCCAATGTGTTGAAATCGAGTTGATGGTTTCTCTGTGTCTTTTCTCGAGCTTACGTCTCTACTCCACTACGATATTCATATTATTTTTCATCCAGAGTTGTCCAACTCCACGATTCGTGGTGAAAATTGTCGAAATTCGGGTAAAAAGCGCATGAAATACTTTTGAAAAATTGCTGCAACAATGCGCTATTCTAATGTTCAATCTTTAATTTTCACGTTATTTCAAATTCGACCATACCTCACGCTAAATTCACCAGGTTCCGCGCCATCAACCGCGCCGTCATTGACGAATGGATACACGGCCCTCACTCAAAGTGCTCCCCATACGCGTGAATTATTGCAATTGTTTCATTGGCCAGAGAATATCATGAGCACATTTTTAAGCGTGTGATACGCTTCCAAAAAAGACCGGTCCAGTGAAGGTTTTGTCTTCTCTTAAATTGAGAACTTATTTTCCAGTGAATCGGGTATTTTATGTAGTTAGGCTCTTAATCGCGGGAATGCTATTATTATTTTAAGTGAAATATTCTATTTACATGAATATTCGTCGATTTGATGTGTTTTTCATGAACATTGAAAGTGATATGGAATCTGAATAGATTAGCTGATTGATAGTTTGCTGATGCATTCAAAACGTTATATTTCAGTCTCAAAAGGACCGGTGTCAACTTGTGTCCCTATTTTTAATATTACTTCTTAATTAGAAAGGAGTAGTACATCGTACTTTCTCGCGCCCAATGTGTATATTTACAATTGCCAGCGAAATCAACTTTGCGGAACCATAGAGTTACTCTTTGGCTAAATCAATGCGCTTATATCATTTAGAATGTGGAGAAAAATAGTTTAATGACCGGTGAGGAATATTTAATATTTTTTTACGTTTAAAAAAATTCCTCAAAAGGGTTAATCATTAGTTTGCAGACCACTAACGTTTGATCCATCCTATTCCATAGCTTTTTATAATTTTCATTCCTCTAAACCAGGCTGGATGCGCTAGATCAGGAAGTACTCCTAAATGTTTACACGTAAGTGCCTGGCATGCCTCTTTTAGCAGTAAGTGCGGTTTAATGCTTCCCTCTAAATAACCATAGTTTCAAAGCCACAAAATTACTTTTTGAAATACGTAGGTAATCAATGGGAGTTTGGCGACCAAGGATAGTTGTAGTAAGGCAGGGTAGTGCGCTTCGTTAGTCGTTATAGCGTTTTACCTCTGATCTGTACGCCCCAGCCTCAAAATCCGAGTGAAGACTTCGGACAACCACAAGCAAAAATACTCGATGGCTCAGGGAAAGGAATTGGCCCCTCAACTATTATACGCCTAAGGCTTAGTCTGGGATGAGCTCTACACTAGCCTATCCTAACCAACCTAGCAATTTAATCACTTATTTCATAAAGTAAACATGGGGAATATTTATTTACTCCTTAAATATACGTTGTAAACAATATTTTCTGTCGATTTTCGTTTTAAAAAATTGTGATTGCTTGTCAGAGAATTGATAATCTTCGAATTATTATCTGCCTATTTTTGGGAAAAGTGTTTTCCCTTTACCGTTACTCTAAAACGATTGGATGAAGACTTTGGTTTATGGAAAATACCTCTGCTAATGCGTATCATTCTTTCAATCAGCCGTTAAAGTAAGGTTTAACGAGATAAAAACTTAGTTCAAACTTCCATTATGAGTGCTCCGCCTTTAATTCCTAGGTTGGAAACCGATACCAGACTTTATCGACTTAGTCTTTTAATTAGGTAAGTTAGGTGCACATGCTGGTGTATATTATTTCGCCGTGAAAATCATTTTACGACTCCGGCCTTAGGGACATTGTTTGAAAAACGAGCATTAAACTGGAGGAGAAAACTCGAGCCCAGAGAAATTTGATTACTTTTAGCACTCTAAACGAACTTTTTCAAAGTTCAAAAACACATGAAAGCGAACAATATGAGCATCCACGGCTGGCTCTTTATTGATTTTTTCGTTTACAGTAGTCACTAGGACTTCACATGTTGCATTTAACATGATTACTGAAACACCTCTGTGGCTATATTTCATGGCGTTTAATAAATGAGTTATGCCATTGCTAATTTTTTTTTTTAATATTTCACCATCTTTTGATATTACCATCGTACCAGGAAAGGGTCGCATCCGATAATCCTTTTGTCAGTTTTAAAAAATATTTAATTTTATTTTAAACTGGCCGGGGTCAGGAACTTGTTTCTATAATTTGTTAAATTCAAGTTCGGCATTGATATTTCATGTATGCTTCCGATAGTTGCGGTCATTTGCGACTTGAGGGGAAAGGATTGAAAAGATTGGTTTAATGAAAGGAACTTAAAATAATCAACGTCACTGTGTTGTAAGCAACATGGTTTATTAATGCAGCATTTTTATGAGAAGTTCAAAATAATTGCTGTCAGATGCTTAGGCTGTTAACGGAACTAAAAATCGCAACATTCAATTATGAAATTGATTTTAGCCCTGAATACTGTAAATTGGAGTTAGTCGATCTTAATTTACGTGAACAACGAGTACATCGTCGCGCGGTTGAATAGCTATCTTCTTCGTTAAGTTGCAGCTTAAAATACTGTGATAAAAATACTTTTTTCTTCTCCCTGAAGAATGTTTTTAATTTTTGTGTCGGTTTAACATGAAAAATACATTTACTACTTCTTCGCCTTTCATGACTTCAAAAATTAGCAGTGTCCGAACCAAGTGTCAAAATTCTTAAAACTGAAAAATCAAATGTTTTTCTTTATGTTTCGGGTCTTCTTTGGCAAACTTTTTAACACTAGGAGGACGGCAATTTCGCTCAACCTTGGTGGCCGGAGGGGTCAAATTTGACCCCCTTATTTTTTTCTGACTCATCCATTTATTTCATGGGATTTATGCTATGCTATTCATTAGGGATTACATAATACTTGTAAATAACGACTTTATTCTCCAATCAGATGTATTATTATAACATTTTCTCTTTTTTAAACTATTCTTGTGAGAACCTATTTCTCATGAATGCCAGCAGGTCCTCATTTTAATTTTTTTTTCAGTTATTTGTCAAGACTATTAACCGCTTTTTAGACTACAAGTACAGAAAAACATATTTTATATTGGTTAACTGAGTATTATTTCAAATGACAATAAAAATCATACTTTTTTACAATTTTTTATTTTTATAAGCCATGATTACATTCAAGGGGAACCATACATCACGGAACTAAATTCAGCTGCTGTGCATCCTTAGAAGAGAATCAATTACTTTGACAGCCCACACATGTAACAACCTTTCGCTCTAAAAAAATACATTTGTTGCACACATGTTTCCTACAAGTTTTACAAATTAGGAATCCCTTAGCATCCTTTTTACATTTCAAACGCACTTGACATTTCTTGCGCTTCGCGCTTGCTTCACACAGATTATCATCGTCCTCGATCTGCGATGGCCCCTGACGTGCGAGGGTGTTAGCAGCTGTTAGCTCCTCTACGAGAGTAAGAAGGAACTTACGGCGAGAGATCTTACAATTGTTTACCTCTCTAAAGAGAATCCAAGCATTTATCCCAGCGAGATCCAGAATGTTGCTAAAAGTGTGAAGAGGCCAACGTCGAGCTGCAGGCTTTACTGAATAAAGCCTCCCCATTTGGTCTACTATATCTACGCCGTATTTGTTTTCATTATAAAATAAAACTGTCTCTGGTTTATGTTTAGAACCTAAATTAACGGTCACATTTGGGTGCATAGTACTTACTATAAGAACATTTTTATTTTTCTTGCCTTGATATACGGTGAGTGTGACATTATCCTTTTTCAGAACTCTAGTTTCGTGCAGCTGCATGCGACAGGTTTTGATTTCAGAAGGGATCTCCCTTCGAGATCTGTTGATAGTTCCAACTACACTAGTGTTCTTACTCCTCAGAGTCTCTGCGAGGTAAAGAGAAGTAAAGAAACTATCACAAGTTATATTCCTTCCTTTTCCTAAGTAGGGGGAAATCAACTGTAGCACCACGTGATCTCCGAGACGCATATCATTTGGCCTGGAATCATCTTTTCCTAGATAGGGAAAAGCATTTATGATATACTTTTTATCCTTATCCACAGCTAGCCAAAATTTTTGCCCGTACTTATCCGGCTTACTTGACATAAATTGCAAAAATGGACAACGGGCTTTTGTGGGGAAAAGTTGTTCATCTAGTGTTACGTAGGGCCCTGGAATGTAGCATGCCTGACTATTTTCAATGAAATTGCTCCACACCTCGGATATAAGCGCAAATTTGTCTGTAGCCAGTCTACTTGGCCTTGTTGATTTTATGTCAAATCTAAGAAAACGCAAAATTTCTTGAAAACGGTCTCTAGACATTGCGGCTTTGCATAAGGGCAAACCCCACTTCACTGACCATAATGATTTTATGGGAAGAGATTTGGCCCCGAGGACTCCTCTCAAATAGAAAATTCCTAAAAAAGCATCTAGCTCCTCTAATGTCACAGACCAATTTTGATCTCCAAGCTTCATTCGAGCTTCTGTTTCGGTACAATTTTTTATTATCCTGAGAATTTTTTCGTCTATAATCAGCCTCCAGGCGCTCGAGCAAGTTTCATTTATAAAGCGCTTGGCATGCGCTGTGGGTCCTGCCCTATCCACGAACACATTTTGTCTCGCAAGCCTCCCAGGAAGACCTTCATTTGGGGGCACTACTCTCCACTCACTACCATCTGCGGCATATAGAATAGTACCTATGCCATTTTCTCCCTCCGATTCTTTACCTCTTGGGAGACACATTTGCGAATCCGTGGTATCTAAAGCTGTCGTCATGACATAACCTCCACGACTCCCACGACTTTTTAGATGTCCTCGTAGGCTCGTTGCTCTCCGAACAGCTCCGATCCCTCGGCGGCCCCTACTTCCTCGAACCGCACGGCCCCTGCTTCCTTCTAAAAGCTTCCTTTTCTCTGAAAAATAATTTCAAGGAAAGAAATAAATATCTACCAGTACTATTTTTAGTACATCACATTCTCATGTTATTTCAAATTACTTACCATGCTCAATAGTATTTTTCCTTAGATCTTGCTGAGGGGGTGCACTGCTGTCTTCCAACCTTGTATCGGGGACATCTGAATCCGATTCGGAAGATGGGATGGAATGGTTTGTCAGCAAAAAAGGTTCTTCGTCGCTACTCGAATCACTATCTTCCCCTAAACCACAATCAGAACCCGATTCATTTCCACTTATGTCCTGTAAGGCTGCGAGAAGCTCCTCGTGGGATAATCCTTTCCGAGCCATAGCTAAGAACACGGACAACGAGTGAAGTTCGCTGTCGACAAGTCCACCTTCCAACAGTGCTCGTCTTCGACTGGCTTTTGAAACAAACACTGAATGGTAGGTAGTAGAAATATGAGAACAAATGATGTGAGAAAATGTAATCACCATCACCACGCAGAGACAAAGTTTCAAATCGACGCTCACTAAGCATCAAAAAACTTCGCCAGTCAACACTCCGCCTGCCAAGTAAAAAACTATCAGATTTCAAAATCAACGACGCGGACTTGTGAATGAGTAAGCTTCAAATTGAAGGAATAGACACATTGAAAGTATGAACACACTCAACGAATATCAAGTTTCAATTCAAACACCACGGTGACTGATATTTCAAGTAAACATCAGAGAGGAAATGCAAAACAAGCATGTTGATGTGGCTAAGGAGTAAAATATGGACTTTTACGACTTAGAAGGTATAGAGAGATGAGATCGTGTTTCATTAGAGTATTTTCAAACAGTTCAAAAACACATTTATAGTATAATAGCTATGATGCAAAGAAATGGGAACGTTGAAAACTCTATCACAGGGAGGGGGTCAAATTTGACCCCTCCGGGCTCGAAGGTAAAAGTTAAATTTCCAAATTAACCGTTCAACCGTTTTTTATGAAATTCACCGTGTTCACGTCTTGTCATAAAAGATGAAAAGTCACAAAAATTCAATTCAATCAGAAAAAAATTAAGAAATCGTCAGCAATTTAAAAACGCCGAGGGGTCAAATTTGACCCCTTCGGCCTTCTAGTGTTAAAGCTCTAAAAATTCATACCTCATTTTTTCGTAAATGGATGTGAAAAAAAGTTACGATACTTGCGCCGTGCATAACTAAGTTGCACATCTCCACAAATCCACTATTTTTTAACTTTAAATCATAAATGCACTTTTCGTTTCCCACTCCTATTCTCAATACCGCACAGTTTGTTTTGCATTTAGTCGCGCAATTTTTGCTATTGAATGCAAAATATATCAATTAATATATTTTGGGGTAAAATTTCGTTCATCATGCCTAAAAAAATATTTTTGGTTTATTTATCTTAAAATCAAGGTTCCAAGGTGAAGCCTGCTCACATCCCCCAAAAAAACAATATCCTCGTAATACGAAGTTTCCCTGATAAGCTAACTTGTCACCATGCGTGATTATCATTATAATTGGCGGGAAACCCCTAAATGTCCTTATGTGGCCCAATGAAGATACTGGTAAGCACTGTTCCAACTCAGCATGATATGCAATAAGAACTTAAAAAATAAAATTTGAACCCTTAATGGATAACAAATGATTTTACATCAATTATTAGTCCTCTCCTGATATCTTATCGATTGATTGAATGGGAAGAAAAATTCTATAAACCAAATCAATTTTGAGATGACTCTGTTCCCAAAAATGAAATGCCATCCTGGAGGGTACGCGACCAACTAGCAAAGGTATTACCTAAAAAATGTTAAAATGTAGCCAAATATATCAGTTACATAAAATCTACCCTGAAAATAAACTTAAATACAACCAACTTTACTACTGAATGGTTTTCATCTTATGAAGGAAAAACTATTTTTCCTATTAAACTTGGTTTTCTTTACCCTCAATAAGGCAGGTGTTAACCTTGTCGATTTGATTTTAAAATATGCCAATAAAATTTTTATACAATTTGGCAACTTTTATCACGGTCTTCCGGAAAAAAATGGAGCAATGATTTTTTGTGGCCACCCTTGTGAGCATTTATGCAATGTGTATGCTTTAACAAAAGAAATATTTCATATAACCTTGCAACAGGCAGAGCATAAAAAAAATCCCTGGTTGCGCCCCTTGAAAGGTCTTCGTAAGGTTTGCGACTCTAGTCTCACATTTTATTGATCGAAATTCGACCGTGAAACATAGACGAGCGGTTCGCTTTAGTGATTAACAGGGGGAAGTGGTCTTCAATTCGTCTACTTTGCGAGAAACCCTTCATATGTCGTTTTCCTTTCGCCCGTGACATTGGTATTTCAGGAATATGAGACGAGGCACTTCCGTGGGTAGAAAATGATTTTCTTCTTACAGTTTCACCCGACGGAGACCGTTACGTAATACTTATAGGAAATAAATTAAAGAGGATTTCTGTACCTAGTTCTGGACGAGGAGCTGAAGATAAAATGGACGGTTAGGATGAGAAATAATGAGGTATATAGAAGGACGATTATTAAGTTATCGCTTGAATTCTTCAAGTGGGTTTGATTGGATGGTGGAGACATTGTGGTGTCACGTTATTTCGTGTATTGTGTCCAGAAGTGGTTTAAATATGGAAAATACACTCACAGAGTCATTTAAATCAATGAAATAGACGGAGAGTGCACTCTTTCGCCCTTAACAACACTCTATATCGCCTTTGTAACCACGATGATAAAAGCTTCGAAGGATCGTTATTTGAGTTGAAGGATTTACGTAATGAAAGAGAAAATCGATTTGATCTTACTCGCAGAAAAATTGGTCATTTGGAGCGTCCATCATTGCCAAATGTGACCTCCCAGATAAGGACTATATCCTTAAAATTTTGTTCATCTCGCTCATATCGCATGGAGAAGGATTTGAGGTTTTTCCCCATTACTTTGCGTTGAGGATTGGAGAAAAAAGAATACTATGGAGCGCTGTGAGCTAAAGGAGGACACGGTGTAGTGGCCACGTTAGGAGACACATTAGTTAGGTGGGAAATATTATAGAGGGAAAAATTTATAGAAAAGCCGCCAGAAGGCGATCACGGGATGAGTGCCTAGGACAGATCAAGAAGGATACGGAGAAGAAGAGCCTTAGGTAGATAAAAAGAACTTATTGGGATGCAGAGAAATGGAGGGCTGCTGTATACCAATCTAAGGATGGCATACTATTTGTGCATGCTAGTATGTAATGTTTGAACGATCCCTTATACCAATGTACGCTTGTAGTATTAAGTTTTTGGTGTTCGGGTTGATGTGGTGGCCAGATTGATGTCTACCCACCCAGTGGGTCCAGGTTCAAATCCTTGTGATGACGGATACTTTTTTGGAGACTTCCCGATCCCGAGTGCTGAGTGGAGGGCACTTTAAGTACAGCACTAAATTCAACTTTCGTTTAAGAGTAGGTTGATAACCGCTGGGTTTCTCTCCACCCTTCACTAATGGCGGAAATTGCCTAATCGTCTCTTCCCCCAAGTACCATGCCTTTTATGCTGTTTTTCTTTCGTCGCCGATGTATGAGATGTATGAGAAATATGAGACGAGACACTTCCTTCGGGCGAAAGTGATTTCCAGTTTCACTTAACGGGAATCATTCTCCCCACCCCGCATCTCCTGTCGGAGTCACTTAGCTACCGTCCCACTCCAACAATCACTTCCCTTCCGACCCGAAGGGAAGACCCTCTCGATCCATTTTCGTCGCAGTCCACGGTGTTCACGTGATGGAGTGGGGACATAAAACTGTGCTCTCCGCCGCCGTGCCTCGTAAAAAAATATATAAGAGCCGCTTCGTCCCGAAGGAAGACCCAGAGCTGCACCTGGCGGCTCACTTAATCTTCTTGCTCCCCGGGAAACAAAAAAAGAATCTCAAAAAGCGCAAGGATCGGATGTACCTACTGTGCGGAGAGTGTTTTGGGCCCTCCACTACGGGGACTCGGGTTCAGATACCGGATGAGACGGAGATTCGACGGAGGAAGGATGTCCTCCCAATGAGGGTCGGTTTGACCGCGTCAATGAAATTTCGGATACAACACATCACTGAACAGAACATATCGACATATTGATGAATTATGTTCACCGGTTGCCAGAGGTCAAAATCTATTGCCGAGACAGTCCAGATAAGCATTGTGGATTGGTTCATGTCCGATTACAAGAGACCGTAATTTCTGGAATAATTGAAAGGATTGTAATCCTTTCGGCTCTCAAATCAAGACTTTCATTTCATCAGATTAAAAAAAATTAAATAATTAAGGAATGTGTAAGTGGATACTGTCATATTCTCTTAAATCTTTCTAGCTAAGCGTTATATCTGCAAGGAATAAACCTTGAATATTTTTCATCTGAAAATATGTGTGATTTTTCCTCACTAACATAAGGAATGGTATGGTATTTGGAGGAGGCGACCGGCAGTTAAAGTCCCGTACATGGACACGGACGATCCGCGTTCCGCGCTACGCGCGCGAGGCGCTGAGAGGGGTCGCAGTTGTTCTCATACATCTACATCTACATTATACCCCGCAAGCCGCCTAAAAGGCGTGTGGCGTGTTATGACACCAGCCGTTTACAAATAAAGAGGAAGTGCTCCAAGGAAGTCACGTCCAGCATTTAATGAAATCCTTTATGGCAGTAATAGTAAGAAAGTATGTTCACGTCGATATATTATCACCACAATATGGCTATATGAACAGTTTAATATACACTGTAGTATGACGAAACTCCTACGACAATCAAGAAGTAATTGCTGCATTTTCATTTTATATATTTATATCAAAGGCGATATAAGGAATAGAATACTTGATTTTATACGTATACTGTTTGAGACCAAGTCCGAAAATGGTCAAACCGAGATGGCTCCTCCGCGTGCGGACGGTCCGCGCTCATATACATCTACATAATACCCCGCGAGCCGCCTAAAAGGCGTGTGGCAGGGGGTGTTAGGACACCAGCCGTCTAAGCATAAAAGATAAAGTGCTCTACGAAGTTTGAACTAGCGTTTATTGAAATCCTTTATGGTTCGGGGGAAAAACGAATTCCCATATCTACCCTTTCGGCAAAACATGTCTCTTAATTTATCGCTTCTCTCGGACCTGGAAATATAGTGTGGCTCTAATATTATGTTCTCCGTGTCGCTCTTAAAGATATTCATTCTCTATTGCTCAAGCAATCTAAGCCTAGCGCGCAGTCTCCGAGTCTCCAGCGGCTCCCAGCTTAAGTCGCTCAGCATCTGGGTAACACTTCCCGTACGCCCGTAGCGGTTTTTGACGAACCGCGCAGCCCTCCTTTGTATTTTGTTCAGTTCGCGGATTACGTCTTTTCGCACCGGATCCCATACGCTTGCTGCATATTCAAGGTGCGGACGGAAGAGTGCGAAATAGCACCTTTCTTTCACTTTCTCATCCGAATGTGTAACCTTCCATTAACGTCAATGGAACTTTATCCGCGCGCGTAGCGCGGACCGTCCGGGCCCATGTAGAAGGTAGGGAGGGAAGGATGGGAGTTCATCCGAGCAATTCTTTCCTTCGATTAGATTTTTGCCCTGAACGTGCAAATATGCTATATCTTTTATGACGTCATCAACTCATGAAAATTGGGCAGTAAGTTTCGCATTTTTTTATTAATTTACTTAAGTATTTACAATATAAGAGAGAGAGAGAGAAAATGGGCAAGATCTTTTTATCGTAATCGGTCATTATACTCCCCTTCCATTTACCGAATTCTTTTTACAGACATGCGTTTTCGGATCAGAGCAAACGACACCATTTTCAGAGTCAGACTTGGAGTGGCAATTCTTCCCAAGAGTGGGTTTTTTTTTTAAGGGATGGCGGAAGCCTTTGCTTGTGAGATCGATTATTCCATCACTCCGCGTGTGCCTTTCACACGCAAGAATGCATTCCTCCCGACTGGCGACGTCCGAACGCTTTTTTTTTTTGCTTTCGCGAATTGGCCGATCGGCGTCGGAGAGAGCCGAAATCCGTCGCTTTTTGCGTCGTCCCGATCGCCTAAAGGATTTCCAGCCACTCAAATGCTATTCGCAGATGCAAGACGGAGCGAAGAAATGAACTTACGAGCGACGCGAATTTTTATCGCTACCGAATATTCGCTTCGCTCCAACGAAGAAAACTGTTGAATGGAGGATTTGGTTTCCGCGGCGACCTCCGGAGTAAGCTCATTTCTCTTTTAAAGGTGCGAAATCGAAGTAACTTCGCTCTTTTCAAACGGTTGAATAAACTTTTAGGAATTTACCGTACTGGTAAGAAGTACCACTAATGTTTTTTTTTAGCAGATATATGTTTCAGACTCAATCTGGTGGAATTCTAGCATGTTAGTAAATTAAAACTTACTTGCAATTTTCTAAAAACACTTACATACAATACTGTTATCATCTGACATCTCTATAAAATGTAGTAAAACCGCTCGAGGAATGAAAATTTAAGCATGTTTGGAAAATGGCCTGTAAATTTTATTTCTTAATGTGATTGGTTTCAAGGTATTACAATGAATCCCCAGCTACGTAAAAATGAACAGACGCTCCTAATACATTAATTACGATATGGGAGGTAATTGTGATAAATATTAGTGATAGTGACTTGCTTGCATCAACATGTTTGAATTCTTCCTTTAACAGCGTAAATGATGATATTTTTGCATGAAGTTGTAATTTAATGACTTCTAAGGATGCGATAATTGTTTAAGTCCAGAGGCCAGACCACAAACTTATGACATCAGATCTTGGAGAAACTTCCATATACCTAGGCCGACGACTGAAATTTATCGACAGTCATACAATTACTTAGGGCCTAAATTGTTTAGTATGTTTCCGAGTAATGTAGCAAACTCGGAAAAAAGATGGGGATTTGCATCCGCTGTAAAAAAAAAATGGCTTATGAGGTGTGAGGAAGTAGAATTTCTACTGAGAAAGGTGGCGTAAAAAGTTTACAATAAAAGGTATATTGAATATTCTATGTATGTAATTATGCGTTTATATAAGAAAAATAGTTATCCTTGTGCAAATATTTGAAATACATTTTGTAACAATGAATGCAATCGGCAATAGAACAAATAACTGAATGCAAAGAAATTTTTCTTCTCATGTGTGCTAGCACCAGACCTATGAAAAAAGTTTAAGATGGTAGCCCCATAACTATTCAAAGGGGTACGTATATATTCCATAATTATTTAAGTATGTTCTAAAATGTAATATATTTGATTGTAAATGGAATAAAGTTATATATTATTATATTAAGTAAAATTATTATTGATTTGTGAATTGAAGTGAAATTTTACGATTATTTTTTCTGTGTCAGCTTCGATGCAAGCGTCAATGTCGAAAACTAATTCTCCGCAGATATTCTTGATGTCGTTTTTTTCTTTGAGCACGCACGCGCACGTGTTTAGTTTTCCGGAGCTTCGTCATTTCATACAGCTGGCCGTAGGCGTGATATTATAGTGTGACGAAATATTTCCGACTTGCGGTCATGTTCCTTTACTGATGTTTACTGACTTTTAGTATGGCCCGGTTACTTTTTATGGTTGGGGACATAACGGAGTCATTTCTGTAGGAAAGGACTTCCTGATGATTTTTCGTAAAGCTTGTTTCATGGGCTTGTCTTGCAATTTCTCATACCATACTACCGGGAAAAGACATTGTGCTTTATTTTTAGAAATCGTGTCTTCCATCGTATTCGTAGTCGCTACAATGCATTAATAATAAATAATACCCTTATGCCTCTTGCTTAGGGTAAATTATTCAAATAATTTTTTCATGAAATCGATCTGAAACGGTTCAGTTACATTTTTCATAGCGACCTAGTTTTATATTACGGTATCAAATCAAGAAAACTCATCATTAACCCTAATACGGGCAACATATTTTTCTGACGTAATCTGGCAAGGTGAGTCCAATGGACTCTTTTAACTTTTGCTTTTAATTTAAAGTATTAAACAGTGAAAAATATTACTTTTCACATCAATTTGTACATATTGTGCAGTGCAATGTGTACCTTAGAATCATTTAACATAAAATTTATTATTTTTTGTTTAGCAAAGGTTTTACATTACTTATTAATTTCATACATAGTCAAACAGCGAGTACAGTGGACTCTTTTGACTAATAGTTTCTGCTTTCACTACATAAAACACCAAATATTTATCGTTATACACATAGTGATAATTTTACATTATTTGACAATTCAAAATAAGTATTTGTAATATGCACATTACTTTTTACATTTCGTGCAAACAGACTCACCTTTCCCGGATTTGTAGGAATTCTGGGAAAAAAAATATTTCTAAGTTACTTTGATTCCGAAAGAAGTTTGAATTACTCTAATTTATAGGAAATATACCATTAGAAGAAGTAAAAAATTTACAACATGCTGACATTTCGATTACATAATAAAATTCTTAAAAATGTGATGCGATGAGTCCAAGAGACTCACCTTTCCCGTTGTAGGGTTAATATGTTAATTGATTTTATGGAAGGATAAACCAAAATTTTTCTTTGAGATACGAATATCAGTTATGCTAATGCAGTTGTTGAGTGGGAAAATAGCCCTACCAGCGGGAAGGCCAATTCATTTTCACGCTGTAAGTGAAGCATTCGCTCTTCTATATCATATTAACGCAAAAATGGCCAAAAAGGAAAGATGACACCAATGTACTTGCAGAAAAACGCGGAATGTGCGCAGAGATGTCTGGTAAATTTACTCCGCAGGGTTTCAGCTAATCTGCAAAACCTTCTATAACTAGGAAATTTCGATTTAGGGTATTTGGTGAGTGTCTTGGAAAAATCGTCTTTTTTCGTACGCAGCTGAAAGCGAAATATAGTCCTCTGCATTGAATTTTCCAGCATAAATTTGTAATTATTTTCCCATGAATATAAATCTGTTCAATGAATATTATTCGTCTAATTACTTTTTATTCCAAGAATTCTCTGTTATAATAATTTTGTTGTTTTATTTATTTTGCCTTATTTCATTCGCTGGCGCTGGCAAGCAAATTAGACTCGTGCAGTGTTAGAAGATTATGAGTAAATTTTTTATTTGGGTGTATTCCGCATATTTTGGTATCGCTTCCTCTGACGATCTCCCATTGAAAGGAGACATGAGTGCTTTAGAGATAATGGGACTTCTAGGTATTTCTCGAATTTCAATTTCAATTAATGGGGTTACTCCCGATTTGTAAACAAAGCTAACCGTCGAAAAATTTGGTCGCTTGAAGAAATCGACGAAAGAATGATCGAGGTGGCTTATTATCAAATTTAAAAGAGTACAAAAAAATGTTACGACAAAACATTCTTGGAATAGAAAGTTATTCGGAGAATAGCCTCCATTTAAGAGATGTATATACATTGGAAAAAATATCTAATAAATATTATTATTCCTTTCCTAGGCTGCATCGCTTTTTTCATAAATAGCGCATTATTTCTGTTGAAATAGTTGCGAACGTTATATTCCAACGTACAGCTCATCTTTGGAACCTAGTTTGCGGAACTGTTGATGCATTGCGATGCAGTTATAGGTCGCCGCATTTTCTATCTAGGTTATTTCAATGTGTTACACTCACTGTCATGTTGAGAAAATTTAAGGTATACATCTTTTGGAAGAGGTAGTAAACAGTGTTCTCAGCGGTATTTTTTTATGATCAGTGCAATGCGATAATACCCATGCTGTTTTTTACTCGTGTTCTAATATCTAACCGGAAGTTTTACGAAATGTCTTGACGGTATATATATAACCTTATGAATTCGGGGTAAGTGTGGATAATTTAATATCACTAAAGACGTCAACCATAGCATTCAAATGCTTAACAGCGATTATTGTGGCCAGTAATGTTTCCCCATGAATATCATTTACTCAATAATGATCATTTTTTGGGCTTAATAGCACCCCGGTAATAAAAAAGCAATTCCCGTGTAATACCTGATAATCTGGTGAAATGTTTTAATTTATCTACAGTAGAAGCCATGCTTCGTTTTGAAGCCATTGATTTTGGAAAATAAGAGTAACTGTTTACTTTGTGTCCAAGTTTTTTCTTAACGCGTTAATGACTGGAGATAAACTGCTCTCTTAAACGTATTCTGACCCGCGAATACTCAATGAAGCCTGATTCCATAAAGCTTTTAGACGAATTGACTTGGAAGATTTCCGTTGCCAATTCTACTCATCGTGTGATCGGCTCAATACGACCTCCATTTTTTTATTGCATATATATTGATTGCTGTGACTCCATTTCCCAAGTGATAGTAGTGAAATTAAAAATCTTTAACAATCTTGATATAAAATTAAGCACTTATTTTTCCATTTCATAACAATGTGGTGAAAATTCTAATGAATGGCTGTAGCGTGTTAGCTTATTGAATCGCGTGTCTTTGTTTAGGAGTAAGGAGAATCCCGTTAATTGAAATTGAAGTACAAACAAACAATGCTTACAAGTGCCATTATCTCCGAGGGACTTATGGCATCTATTAATATTGAATGCGTCTAATTTGCTTAACCCGCGCGAGTGAATGCCGTGGCATAATCTAAAATTCTCCCTCAGGATGGCAGCCATTGAAGGAAACGATAATTGAGGCATTTCGGAGAATTTTCATTTGAATTCTGTTTTTAATAGCCTGGGAAAAATCTGTCCACTTACCATGATAAATGAGCGCATGAATAAATAAATGAATGTTGAAGTGGTGGCAATAATCTCTACTCAATGTTGTGATGCTGTCCTGGTCCATCATATAGATGATGCAATAAACTGGAAATTCTCTACCATTATAGCTGTAAAATACGGGGGTAAAAAGGGTGTAGCATCAGTGCGGAGATTAGACGTTTTTTGTTATGAATTTCAAGAGTACGATTGATTTTCTCGGTTGCGAACTTTGACCTTTTGAATTTCCGAAATTCTTCGGTCTTAAACGGAAGATATAACAAATTTACCTGCGCAATATTAATTCGCACTCATCAAATTAATTCATTTATAAAAAGTTAATTTATGCTCAGTTTGCCTCGGTCATAGTGGAGGGGTGTAATGAATTCCTTTATATATATTTCTTTAGAGATAAGACTTCTCTCAGTACATCCCGCAATGCCTGCATGTATCCAGTATGTATGTATGCAATGGAAATTTAATGTTAATATTGATTCTCGCGCACGCATAGATCAGAGGAGCATTTGTATTATTTTAAATATGCTAAAATATGTCCATAAAAATCTATTTTATTGTTGTATGAATTACCATTCCAATATCTAATCCACCAAAATTTATGTCGGTTACAACTATATACCATGATACCAGCATTAACTAACATTGCTGACCAGTTTTGTTTTCCACATATCTTTCTCATTGTTGCGGTCAATTGGTTTATTTAAAATTTTAAAATAATAATAAGTATTTCATGTTAATGAATGAGATTTTAGTAGTATCGCTATGATAAAATTCGTAAAACCCATCTAAGTATTGTCACAACATTCTTCCTATTTACTTGACTGAGGCACATTTTGTAGCGAATCCTATGTCGCTCAAATAACTTCTGTGCTTAAGCTACTACTATAGCGTTTTCCTTTGAGGCCAAGTTTCCATATATTCATGAATATTGTTCTTAATGGTAGTTCATTGGCAAGTACCAAAACTTTTGAATAAAATCTTCATAATCATTAGCAACGTCCCTCGTCAACAACCACAAAATTGGTTTCATACCGACTTCAACTCAGTTCTCATATGCGTTAATCACTCTGTTCTTCCCCAACACATCCTTCAAAACCTGTTTCCACTCTTTTTAGCGTTTTCTCTTTTCTCACTCCGTCAATCCTTTTAATTTTTATCATCCTTCCTTCGCACCACAATTCAATTGGTTTAAACCTCGATTTCTCTGCTGTTGTCATCGATCGTGCCTCATCTGCCATAGGGAAGCATAATCCAGGAAATTTTTCAGACGAATTGCTGTCTTACTCCCAAGCTTGAATTTCTTTCATTTTGTGGAATACTCAATTGACCTGGGCTATTTTATTGGTAATTTCTACCGGCGTAGTCGTACTTGGCCGCTGGTTTCCAATTGCTTGGCCAGAAAGCGGGCTATTCGCGTCAACGCTCGTATTCTCAGTCGACCCTATAGGGCCAACCGACCCTGAATACGTTTAATAATATTTTTCACGTTTGGCACTTGGTATACTTTTGGTAAACCAATACTTCGTTTACGTATAACCGTAGAAAATGTATTTTTATGCCACTATTTGCCACATAATAAACTTAACTAAGGAAGGTAAAAACGAATGACGAACCTTGACGATGCAACGTAAGTTCCCACGTCAATGATCATATCTGCTCCGTACTTATTACTATCTTGTACAGACCGCTTTTGAAGTAATTTAAAGACAATAAGGTTCTACTTTTGGCTCGATATGAGAGTATTTGGAGCGATAATTAAGGTACCGACACGACCTGGTGGACGACATCGATTGTTTATTTACCTTGAGCCGTTGCCGTAACCAAGAACCCTACATAAGGACGGTAATGTCCTATCTGAAAGATGTTATCAATGGCTGCGCAAGTAATTCAAGTTCCTACTTTGGCCGCTATGGCGTCGCCAACCGCATTCGAGGCATGTAGCAGACGCTACAATAGGGAAACAATGTTATTTTTCAATTTTGTTTAACCAAATTACGGCGAACAATGATGAGTTTTACCAATTTTTCTGATAGGATGAGTTAGATAATACTCATATCTCTATTGGATGGGATGGAATAAACCCAGATGTCTGTGATAGTACAGCGAAGTGAAATTATATTCGCACCGGTGCCATCCGTAAGAAACTGTTTTAACTGTCTGAAAAGGTCGAAAATCCGCCAATGAATCTCAGGTGCACGATATAATCAAGGAAGGAAATCGATAAATGAATGAATATACAAGAAATTTGCAGCATGCAAGTCTGTTAGCCATCTATCTTGACAGTCTATTTCGAGAAAAGCTCAGGTGATAGTGCAGCCTACCGACACATTTGAAACATGGCGGATCTTTGTTTACAATTTTTCGGTACTAGCTGATGACTTTAAACCATTATCTCGGACGCTATACAGTCATGGAAGCGCTCACATTTTAGGTTTGTACAGTAAATGATTGATTTAACCCTCGAAATATAATATTTACGCTGTGGGAGCAGTGATTAACTTTACTAATTGCTAATTTTACACTCACATTACACTACGTCATATGAATGCATTACGAATTTATATTTATTCCTTCATTTCACGATTGAAACAAATTGCTTCGATATCACTCATTAAAAAAGAGGTAAACACGGTCCATAGGTATCCACGATTGAATAAGTAAATGGTTCTGAAATCAAAGTATACTTAAACAACTGCTCCGCTATGCAAGATCGATGCATTAATGCAATTGTTGTTGACAAATTTTCATGCATTCAGTTCACTTTCTACGTAACTTCAATAATTGCTGTGACCGGCAGAACATAGAATTAAAACGACAAAACCTTAAACTTTCTTACCGTCATTGCACTAAAAATACCTTAGCGGGCATTCTTTCACGTACACAGACAGCATCGCCCATTGAAAATACAACACTCTCGCCCTCACTGATGCCGATATCGTGCGCACGGATTTTGTATCAAGCAATACTATTTCTTTCACCACAGGTACTAACCGAACACCTAAAACGACTTTAAAAGATTTTCTTCATTTTAAGATCACCGAATACGTACCTTGCATTCCAACGGAATAAACGGGCAATAAACAGAATGATTGCTCGAGACAAAAAGAAATTTAATGAATTACTCATCTTGAAACAGCATACATTGCAGTAGAACAAGGCAAAGTCTTCATACTTGCAGCGATATATCACAATTTTACCCTGATCCAGTCTATTCAGTAATTCAGAGTCTTATCCTTGCAAAGGCAGTTGAAGTAACATACGAATAATATCAAAAGGCAAACATTTACACTTCAACAATCGTTTCTTACAACACTGAAATTATAATCAGCAGAGAATTGTATCACACGAACTCACAATCACAACACTCGATCATTTTTTCTCTACGAATTACCTTTTAATCGTCCCACATGTGATTTCAAGCAACAGAAATGTTATCTTACAACATAAAAACTTCTGCGGAAGTCGTAGATTCGTAGCGAACACTAAAGCAATCGATGTAAACAAGTCACGCTAAAAGATACACACCAACACAATAAAATCAATGCTGTCACTACTAACCACAAAATAAAATAATTATACGCCTAAATAATTAATTATGTGATGTCTTCAGGGCGAAAGTGTAGGTCACATATTTAAAAACACATTTGCAAACACGGTAAGTGCTAAAGCGCAATCCTTCCTTGGAATAGCCTTCATCCATTTCTCAAGCTCGGACTCCATCTGCAAAAGTATCGTAATACCCTTTTAAATTTCGGTATTTATTAAAATAATGAGAATAATGAGACTTAACGCACAAAATTAGGAGCAAAATGACTTCAAATTTTCATGCAACCGCAATGGCGGACGACAATGACTCACGCGTACTTACTTTGTCTTTAAACAACCTCCTGATCTTCACACTCTGAAGTTTATTATTCACATTCGCAGATGAATTTCCGCAAAAGAATCCTGGCTACCAAAAATTACGTAAACCCATTTCTTCCTGTGTAATCTTCGATTTTAGAAGAGACGCTCACTTATCTCCCATAAGAGGTAATGGCAAAATGGCTGTGACGCTGCCTCTAATTGTTGGTCGTCGCTGCCATCGGCGGGATTAGGAACCATATTAACTTGCGACACGAATTTTGGACAAATGACGATCGAAGCGCACGAAGACAATCGTCCTTATACAGGGTTCTTGGCCGTAACAATACGCCCGAAAATTATCGGACGTCTTTTCTTTGTTTCATAGTTAGTTCCCATTACGCCACCAGAGTGGGAAATTGGCGCTGCGCCATCAACTACGTCATCTCAGAGAACTTGACGACCAGAGTCTTCTAGATTGCTCTCTCAACGCTAAAGTTATTGTATGGCAATATAGAGGACTCTGCTTGACGACGGAATTACACGCCACCACTATGTAGGGTCGACTAAGAAACGCATGTAGGGGACTTTTGTTATGCAGGGACGGATATGTAGGGCCGACTTAGAATACCACCCTTAAACGTGTAATGGTAAGTGACACAAAAGCATCCTACCGATTGCAAGGGGCGGTCTGGTAGGTCAGCTGGTCGGCGATCGCCGAGGGCCCCAAGCTTAGGGGACCCCCACAACGCTCGCGTCCATCGTGAAGTGTATATGAAAGGTGTAATAAAAAATACATTAGTTGAAGCAAACTTTTTGCTATTATAAAATTTTACGTTTTCATTAGTTGATTTATTTAACATTCACAGTGCATAAAAAGATTACATGAAAATAATAAAATAAAGGTGTCACAAG
This sequence comes from Ischnura elegans, assembly GCF_921293095.1. Lineage (NCBI taxonomy): Eukaryota > Metazoa > Arthropoda > Insecta > Odonata > Coenagrionidae > Ischnura > Ischnura elegans. Next base: position 21,131,848 of record NC_060256.1, read on the forward strand.
ATAAGAGAGAACCTGATATATTTTGAAATGGTTATTCGAAAAGGTTATTTCAGGGGTTTTCTTTGGATATTTCAGAGCAGTTTCTAGGAAAAAAATTTAGTAAATAGAGAATGGAACCGTAACGCATTAAATTTTTAAATCTGTGAAATTCTCACTTTTCATTGTATTTTTCCCACGAAATTCCAATTTTTCATTGGAATTTGTACTTTTTCAATAGCCAGAATAGAGTAAAATCCATCCATCATTCAAATCAGGGGGTAGACCCCCGAATCCTCAGTAAGGAGGGCCCCACGATGAGCCCCTGACGAGGGCCCCCAACCAACCCATATCGCCCCTGCCGATTGCTGTCGAGTACAGGGGCCGTTTTGCGGGGCTTTAGCTGCGGATACTCTTCTACATCTACATCTACCAACTAATCCCCAATTCGCCTAAAAAGGTGTGTGGCAGGGGGTGTTAGGGCACCAGCCGCTTACACATAAAAAGGAAATGCTCAAATAAAATTGCGGCTAGCATTTATTAAAGGCCTTAAGTGTTCGGTGGAAAAACGAATTCCCATATCTATCCGTTTGGCAGAATATCTCTTTTAATTTATCGTTTGTGTCGGACCTGGAAATGAAGTGGGGTTCTGGTATGATTCTTTTTTTCTCCTTTGGAGACTGGGGAGGCGCTGTGGCCGTGGATTTGTATTCGTGGGAGGGTAGGGCAGGTGGATGTTTCCTTGAGATGGATGCCATCCTAAGGGACCTTCGCTACTCCTCTCCTGTCCTAGCCACGGGAGCTCCGTTTGAATAGACTACGAAGTGGATGGATGGAATGAAGGACTTTCCCGGATGAAGGATGGGCGAAAAATCTTCCCTCGCTTAGATATGCCAGCGTCTTAAATCACTTTGATCGTCCTCATTTAGACCTTCAGTTGTTCTCTGCCGTAGATCATTTTTTTCTAGATTATCATGATAATATTGATGAACAAAGCCCTTAAATTTTTTAGGGGAGGAGTAAGCAATGCGGGTTTCATGACGCAGCGATTACCAAAGGCCAGATATAATTCTAGGATAAAATTTTTTCATGTTTTATAGGAAGAAAAAGTTCTTTATGAGTACATGAAGTCCTTTTTAAACTTGAACACTCTTTGAAAAATATTACTTTCATTAGTACAAAAGGTGGTGAAATTATGAGCACTAAGTGTTGTTATATTGCTTACCTTGAGAATTCCGATTAACCCGGTAACGATTGAATAAAAAATTTCATCCGAACTTTTTCGTAATATTTACTTTTAAAAACAATTGAATTCCGATTAATTAGGTCCACATTTTATACTTTTATCACTAGTAGTCTTGAGGATACAGTCAGTTACCATGTGGTGCCGCTGGGCCCCTTAGGGGTAAAAAATCGAAATTAAATAAGCATTTCGAGTTTCACATTTTAATGCCAAAAACGTTAATTATTTTCTTTTTTTGCGAAAAGAAAGATTCATATTCATCCAAATTTACTCAAAAATTTCGAATCTTGCTTCAAAAAAGCAAGCTTTTCTGAAAAACGTAATTATAAATGTGGTTAACCGTTTAAAACTCTCCAAAATTCCTAGCAAATTACAATAAAAAACAATAAAGGTACGCATAGTATTGCACTACCAGCTGGTACCTTATGGTACCGCTAGGCGTTTACGGGTTAAGTATCCAATCATTAATTCTCTTTAAGATTGTATTTCACTCGAGAAATATCACAGTTGTTAATAAGTTGCGCAATACGGTATACTCGAATATTTGACGCGAAAAATCACCAGCAGTCGTGATAAAAGCTACGCTTGAAAATCATATGTTGGTGAAACATGCCGAGGAATGGCGACGAGGATGAAGGAGCATGTGAGAGCCACTAATAAAAAACAACTGCGCTTGTCAGCCATTGCAGAGCATGTTTGGAGTGAGGCGGGCTATAAAATTGATTTCGAAAAAGCGAAGATAGTGGCAAAAGAGAGTTGCTATTACCCTAGACAAATCAGGGAAGCCATTGAAATTCACAAAACACAAAATATTAACAGGGACAACGGCTACCCAATCAGCAACGTGTGGAAGAGAGTGCTGACCAATCAGCGCACAGGGGGAGATCGGCGAGTGCTATATAAGACGGCAAAAAAGGAAAACTTTTCACCTTCGACCTGAAGACGAAAGCAGGATGGCTTTCGAAACCGTTGTCAGCCATAAACGACAGACGCGGCTGGAGAACCCGAAAATTAGCGGTCATTGGCATAGCATGTATGATCTCATCATATACCTAGTTTCCCGTTTATACAACTCCCCCAATATTGGCCGTTACTATGTCTACCTACCACATTTAACACTACGTACGAAGAGTTCACGAAAATATTTCGCTCTTATCTTTTAAGGGGATTGTCCGATGGCTGGATGGGCAATCTGCGTCTGGTTCGGATGACAGATTGCGAGTTGAAAGGCTCCAGGCACACGCCTTCAAAATTTTCGCCTCCAAAGTTTTGCGAGTCTCACGCATCTGTCCCTAACTCGAGTGAAAGCTGTCTCTCGTGACTTTCGAACACCAAAAGATAGGTGGCGCCAGAATGTGCGTAGGCTGGAAAAAAAATAAGGAGATAACTTTTGAGTGTCGACTTTTGGCGATGTTCGCTTTGATTCCCCAGATTGACATTCAGTCGCCAACTTCGGCATGTTTATCGGGGATGGAATTCGATTTTCCGACGCGAGAGGAACGGGCGAAAGTGGAGAACTTCCCATATCCGATGATCGCTGCGTGTGAAAAACGTGGCTAACGCACCAACTGCCGTCATGGCAACGAAACTTTCCTGTTTATTTTTTGTTCGCAAGGCTTTAACGATCGCTGAACGTAATGGCGATAGTACAAGGGATCCCTTTGCATGAATTTAACGTGAAGTTGCGATCCTCGCATCATTTATAAGGCGAGATAATGGCACAAATAGACGATATGACCCCAGAAAACGTCTCGAAGAAAATTATAATATGCTCGTCTCTCCTCTTCAAAGCATAGAATTGTACCCCTTTAAAAATTATGGCTCATTTTCCATTTCGTCAACTTTGTGACAGATCTCAATTTTGTACAGCCCCGCGCCTTCAAAGAGAGAAATTGACATGAGTGAAGTTAAGCCTTTACAGAGAAAATTATGTTCCAGTCTGTTCATATCTTGTTACATATATTATTATTATTATAGTATTCTACCGATTAAGGTAGGTTTCCATGTAGTACTAAAGAAGTAATCTGGTAGCCTCCCTATCCTTCCAGCACTGCCTTCTTCAATTCACTGTAAGGCCTACTCCCTTTCAATCTATCTAAAATTCCTATTATTTTCCTTCCCCTCACTCGTTTCCCTAACATTCTACCCTCTAACAACATATTCAACATCCCCTGCCCGCTAAGTACTCGCTCCATCCAAACCTTCCGTCTCCTCCGTATCTCATCTAAAAGTTGCCTCTCCTCAGCAACCATATCCAGCACTTCGTCGTTTCTCCTCCTCTCTATCCATTTCACCTTCTCTATTCTACTCCATACCCACATCTCGAATTCCTCCAATCTTCTCTCGTCCTCCTTCCTCAGTGTCCACGTTTCCGCACCTTAGAGAGCTACACTCCAGATCAAACTCTTCACTAACCTTTTCTTGGTTTATTCAAATAAGCTGATAATATTCTCCCCTTATTTTTCCCATGCCTTTTATTGCCACATTGACTGTATCGTCCCTTCGGTGTGTACAATTAGATCCACCTTGTTATGCAATATTACGTACAGAAAGGGTTCTGCTATTATTTTAATGAACCTTCTCACTGCATGGATGACGGATATGCTCTCTAAATCCTCGTAAACTCAGCACTTAACCCAGTTACGAGACGATCGTCTGGAAAGATTCTAGTCAACTTTTATGCTCCTTGAGGTGAACGAGAAGTGATGAGTAGCGAGGAAATGTTAAAAGATCCATCAAGATTTAGATACATATTTATGTTTAATGACGCCAAAGTTAAAGCATCTTCTGTGGGAGTTAATGAATGAGTCCTTAAACGAAGACGTTGGAAAGAAGCTTAAATAGATCGCTGTATGAAGAACGAGTCGGCGAGACGAAACTTTTGAGGTGCGAGCTTGAAGAGATGTTTGGCTCAGTATAGATGTGATAAAGAGGCGTAACTGTCGAATTTTCCTTCGCTCGAGAAAGAAATGTTTTACCGCGAGAAGGAACGCGTAGTAGTGATTCTTCAAATGCGGTGGTACTTGATGCACACTTCATTTTTATGTCACTTGATACTGATTGTAAAGACGTTAAATAAAAAGAATGAAGTACGAGAACCGATGATTTACCGTTGGGAAAATATTTTTATCGAGTTTTCCCCTTCATCTTTACTCCCGCACTTTACTGTGTTAATTTTTTATTTATTTTTTGCCAAAGCAAATGGAAATAAGAAATTTAATCTCTTAAAATGCAACTCTTTGCGTTCTTAAAAAATAAGTTCCTTATGTATAACCAATTACCATTCACAATTAGAGACTCAAGGTAAAAGTAGGTGGTGAAAAACTTAAGCAGGTGGAGCAATTCCATTATTGGGTCAGAACATTAGAGAAAAACGGATACAGTAGGGAGGACATCAGGAGCGTTAGCAAAGGAGGCGTTCATGAACAGGAAGAATCTTGTGAGAGGTTCGCTATCAAAGAGTTTAAAGAAAAGGAAGAGTCTTCTATGGAGTGCAGCGCTTCACGGCGCGGAAAATTGGACACTAAGGAAGGAGGACGAGAGAAGATTGGAGGCATTCGAGGTATCGGCGTGGAGGATGGATAAGGTGAAGTGGACGGAGAGGAGGAGGAACAACGAAGTGCTGGAAATGGTGGGTGAGGAGAGGCAGCTTGTTGATGAGATACGGAGGAGACAGAAAGTATGAATGGAGGGAGTACTTAGTGGGGAGGGGATGTTGAAAATTGTGTTAGAGGGTAAAATGTTGGGCAAACGAGGGAGAGGAAGGAAGGGAATAGGATTTTTTATATAGAATGAAAAGGTGTAGTCCTTACTGTGGATTGAAGAGGGAGTACATGAAGGAAGGGGAGGCACCCCAGAACCTTTATGAAATTAACGTAGATTCTTTGAAAGGAAGAAAAAAAATCAATAAATGATTGAACGGTAGAGGTACACGCTCAATCTCCATAACATTCATTAATCAGGTACGCAAAAATTTTTATTTTGAATTGATTTTTAGTTTTAGCTTTCGATATGAATTCAGGAATATCATTCCACACCCTTATACATGACTTAATGGTGGACAATTGGTATACAGTTGTTCTACATTGAGGAACTTTGAATCGTTTTCTGACTAATAGATCTCTATGATACATTGCTTTTGCAAAAAATTGGAAGTAGGGTGGCTTGTTCCTTTCCCTTGGCCTACTCGCTCATTCGAGGATTTTATTTGGGATTGTCCGCATGCTTTATCCAATGATAGAACCCAGGACGCTGTGATCAGCAGTCAAGCACTCTATCCACCAGGCTACCACGCTGGTTCTAACCCTTTCAACTACAGAATTTACCATATAATACGCGAGAAATATCATTGGAAATTTATAAGTTTGATATATCACGTCATCACAAGTATGAATCTCGGTTACCGGCCTTCATTGTAGCTTAAGAGGGTAGTTTCCTTCATCAAAGAAAACGACAGGCATTGATTACAATTCCTTACCCACCATTAGTGTATTCATAATATACAAATTATTTGGTTTTAGAAATACCGGTTTAGACGAATGGCAAGGGTCAATTTTATCCTCATTTGAAAAAGGCCAGATTGGCGTCCATGCGATTCCACTCCACGTGACGTCATAGGGACCTAGTTTCTATACGAGTAGATAGGAGTTTTGCATTGTCTGAGATTACTAATGCATGCATGAGGCACAGAGCTCAGGGAAACTTGTCCTTAAAAAATAATCACCTATTAAAACTGGCTAAGGTCGGAAAGTTTTCTTCGTTTGATAAGGTATTAAAAATCCTTATTTAAGCCAAGCGCTACCAGCTAGCATGGTACTCTGCTACCTCCTAGTATCCTGCGTCGTATCAGCGCTCAGAGCCTCGCCCCAAGATCACCTCACTTGCGGCAGCGGGAAGCAGAATGACGTCACACGGAGTTTTCCCGGCATTGCTACTTAGCCGTCGCGTTTTCGCGCGCTTGAAAATTTTCACTTTTCATTTGATCGCAAAAAATAGATATCGTCATTCGAAAATCTAAGAGCGTGAAATACATACTCCAGGAGTAATAATCTTCGATTCAGGCAGTAAAAATATAATAGGAAACCATCCTATTCTACAAAAAATTCGGATTACTTTGCCTGTCCGCGACCTAAGTAGTGACTTTTGGAAGGCCAATAAAATGCACTGTGGTATCCATCTATCAATGGTTCTACATATCTACGGTTTAACTGGAAAATACACTTTTGCTATTCGTTGATCGTTTCGCCTTCATTTAAAAAAGGTTTTCTTTTCACAAATGACAAACGACTTCGTTTTCTTCCACGGTTTTCTCGGTACGACATGCTTCAAGCTCAAGAGGTCATTTTCAAGTGAGGAGAAAATAAATCCGTGGAAGAAAACGAAGGCGTTTTGTCAGTTGTGAAATTCAACTTCCACAAGGTTGAACCGGAAACCATTGAATGAAGTGTTCTTTCATTGTGCTGTAACATATTGCATACATATTATCCATGTAAACTAGGAATGGACGGATCCGGGATTTTTGTCGGATCCGGATTCGGATCGGATCCTTGATTTTTCGTAGCTGGATCTTTCGGATCGGATATTTTCGGATCCAAATGCATTTTCAAATTCCTGTCGCTGAGATTCCCCCGATGACTGTTCAATCTCTTGGGAAGAGTCACACTATCTGCCAGTCGTATTTTGCCTTTTTTATTTTCCACGACTGAAATTCTCCTACGCAACCTCTGCAAAAGCTGTCCAACAAAACGGTTCATGAGTAGGACAAGAATCGCATGCGACGGCGCATTCGAAGATAGAATCGGAACTCTTTCCACCCTTTTGGGGAGTTGCATTCACTGAAGCTATTATTCAAAAATTCGGATCCATATCCTATCTCTTCCGCGACTTTGGATCCGATGTATCCGATGAAGGGCAATATCCGCGGATATTTGAATCCGAGGTATCCGATCCGACCATCCCTAATGTAAACCTATCGAAACCGTGAGAATGTTGTAATGGTTAGCTTATACCCAACTTTCGCTGATTCATTTATTTGGCTACAAGTGCTCTAAATAGTTGCAACAATGCAGATACTTATTTCACTCCTAAAACGTATATTATATGCTTCGGATGTGAGATTCTCAACATATTCCTTCCAAGGTCACGACCGTGAGACTTGTAAATAAACGGTAGCGATGGCTATGGTTAACGCCGCGCGAAAGTTGATTCTAATTCTTGTGTGAGGTTGTATTTTAGTGTTGGGTTGAAATAAAGCATCAATACGGCAGTGCCTTCCCGAACAGCTGTTCGAACGCCCGACTCCACATTCCAGTACCCAGACCATCAATAATTACACGTTCTGCTTATTGTTGTTTTGCCGCTCTAAGAAAATCTCTCCCGACTGATATTCACTCCTTTTCTTTATCAATTTAACTTCATATTAACTTATTTGATTTGAAATAACGAAATACACTTTAAAAATATTCAGGATGTGGTCTTCGTATTGCTTTTTTTTATCTATTACTGTTTTATTTGCAATTTCATGACCAATTTTTCCATTTCCATTGCTGCAAGTGAACTCCAAATTAGCAATCTTGCTCCATGTGTACCATTTTCTAACAATTAATTAAGTTAAATCTATATTGCTTCACTGGTTTTATCCAACATGAGCTTGCCTCCTCATTCATAAGGATAGCATTAGCTAACTGACCTTAATCCGTGCTTCGCGAAACCTGGTATTGCACGCTCTCCCGCGATTTGTTTTCATTTCCTCTTCATTTTAGAAAGTGTTCTTTTACTTTCGTCCCCGTGCTACACACTCTTTAGATTCTTCCACCTTTTGTTCGACTTTTTTGACCTCCTCATTTTTCGCTTTGTTATTTCGCGAGCCCCCACTCCTCAACTTGTCTCCCGTGTTCATTCGCTACGACAGCCTTTTTTTTATTTTTCTTCATTCTCCAGTCGTCTCAAGACCACTTCGCAGCCGTTTCTTGACGAATTCGGACAAAGATTGTCAGCTTGCCTCTCCAATCTCTCAAGGTTTATTGCTCAATGCTGCCTTCTTTCTTTTTTTTTCATCATTCCAACGTTGAATATTCCCCCTCAGTGCTTTTATTCTCGTATTTATCACTTTGGTCGAGGCGATGTTCTTTACTTGAAGGATGTGTTTTCGAGTCTTTTTCCCCCTCAGAACGGGAGGGGTCGGGGGTGTGGAAAATCTTTGGACGACGCTCTGCTGCCCCCCTCCACGACCACCTGGTCGCGTTGTCCTTGGAAACCGGCTGCTTTCCCCCCCGCCATCCCCTGTACTAAGGAATGCACTTAATGCTGCGGACGAGTTCTCTTGCCTCGACAGCCAGCCTTGAACCAGCGGAGCTGATGCATGGCCATTCCTCAGGATAAAATGTACCCAATGCCATATCCCTTGCGAAATTCGCTTCCCCTACCGACCCAATGTCCCTTGGAACAGATGACCGTTTCTCTGGAAGTTCATGGTTAAGCGGTCATGGTCAACCTTTTTTTTTTTTGGCTACACGAGCACCTCCTGAGGAGCGAATGCTGGCTCAGAAGGACTTTAAATTTATTGATAAGGTTAAGGTTTACCTGAGCAGAAACTAATTTTTAAGCTATAACTAATAACTTCAGGCTTTACTTTGTGAAACCTCTCCATATTGGAAGTAAGGAAATAAAACTTTGTAAGGTTCACTGTTATTTAAGACCCGGGTTTCGTAACTTGGTTACATCGTCAGGTGTCATCCCACCTGACGATGTAACCAAGTTACGAAACCCGGGTCTTAAATAACAGTGAACATTACAAAGTTTTATTTCCTTACTTCCAATAATTTTTAAGCAATTCAATTTCACCATTTCTGGTAATGGTACTCGTATCACGTACCTATGGATTCCAGGGGCAAATAAGAAACTGAATCGTCTGATTAAATAATAATAAATGTTAGTTAGTATATTGAGACCGATGTCCTACCTATCTTTGTAACAAATAATGTAGGTGTTCGCAGAGAACATGAAAAACGTACTTCAATTACCGTCGTATTATGGTAGAAGAAATCGCTAGAGGAAAATGAAATAAATAGTCTGCATATCAGAGAAATTGAATATGTCGATCTTTCCTTGGATTATCATGGATTGTAACTGATGTGCCATGAATGTAATTAATCGCTGCACTCGATAGGTCGACCAAATGCATGTTATTTACTTTTCTATTTTCCCTTTTCTGGTCTGGATGTTTTGGTCCTTGTTTTACTTTTCGGAATCTAACCACATTTATGCAGATGCATGGATATTAATCCTGTCATTAATTCCGTATTTTTTGCATGGTATGTCAACTTGTGTGGAGCAATCCATGATCGGTGAAAGCTCGCACCGCCTGCTAGCATACGAATATACTATTTTTTTCAATTACTACGAACACGTAGCGTATTTATTTCTTTTAGCATGTTGGTGTATACTCACCTTCTGCCAAACACCCTTGAGGTGTCTCGCAAGGTATTGTGTAGGTGTAGTTTTCCGATTTTCCTTTACCCAGTAAATTTATCTGAACAAAAAATATGTTTCCCTCTCCCAAGGCAACACATTTCTTTGTTCAGCGAAACTTAGTTTATGTAGGTTTCTAGTTCAAAGCCGCTACTAAGTCTCCTTAGTTCTGATTTTTTCACACCAAAATATTTGTATGTGAGAAATCCGTATTTTGATTGCACCCTCATGATGAATGTATTCAAATTTGCATTAGATCCTTTTTTTAACTAATTATAAGTCTTCAGCTCCAAAATTTGAGAAGCCAAGATGCCGTTACTCTCACTTCAAAATATCCTTAGTATTTCTCTGAGTGTCAACTAATTGCTTCATGCTCCCGCAATCTCTGAAAAAAACTTACAATCAACCCCACAACTTATTTTTAGTCACCGTGATTATTTACCGGATTTATTTAAACATTGAATGTGCTTTCTTTCTTGAAGGACCCTAAAATCCGTCGTGAATTTCATAGGCAAGAATTCGCGGCGCTTAGCCTCGCATGTTGTTTCTTAACTCAATAAGCCTTATTCATATTTTCCTTTTTACTTCATTTTTCCTATGTATGATTTACAATTAAACCTTTAAACATAACTTTAAGTTGGCTTTCGTATTTTTACGAGGTGTATATTGATAAAAATTCAGAACAAGTGAAGTGTCAGCATTTTCAATTTTTCTCGTTAGTCGAATTGTCACGAGCGCCTTGGAGTACATAACTATATTTCTCAAATTTTAATTTTCTTGCGCACGGGTGTAATAAATGACTTCTGATCTAAAAAAAAACAGTGTTCACTGTGTCTGAGCATTACACAGTGCTTTCTATTTTAATCTTGTATAGGAAGAGGTAAGTTCATAAATTATAATCAATCATTAATTATTAGGAGAATTTATCAGTAGAGGTTCAAGAGAATTAAGGATTAGGAGAACTAATAATAAGGAGATTTGATTTGCTGAATTCTCTCACGTCTTCCTATGCGGAGACGCAGTCAAGAGTCGTGAAAAATTCGCGATAGATTCTTCTCTCACGGCTGCGCTATCGCAAACACGTGCTTTTAGCATATTTTTATGGTTCGACAAAAATATTTCACTTCGATGACGACCTTCGTTAAAAATTAGCTTACCCAGAGCAGTAGAACTTAGATTAAAGCAGTGGATAACAGTAGAACTGAAAATTCATAGGCAATAATGATGCATTGGCGAGTACTATCACTGTGTACACGATTAACGATTATATGATCGCTATATTTGCTTTCAATGCAATAAATAGTTAAGAAGCGTATTACGATAAGTAGAGTCTGCGCAGAAGAATACAAATATACATAAACATAGAGCACTAGGCTTGAAATCAAAAAGTGGCATGCTCCAAGGTCGATCTTTAGGAGTTGACGCTTCCTGCCTTTCATTTTTTTTTCGCAACGGAGGCAAACTTTGCCGATAGAGAGGGAAATATCATCGCGCAAACGCAATGCCGAGCTATGAAGCCTCCATTTGGTGTTGACACATTTTCTACTGTCTTCCGGAACCCCTGGTGGGCAAGAGTGGAGTGAAAAATGACTGGCATTATGCGGGTGTCGCCTTCAATTCCGGTACACGCATATTTACTTGCTCAATAGTTGCCTTTCATAGAAGATCACGCATTTATGCTATAAATAATTGTAGTTTTAACCCTGATCATAACCCGCAAGGCATAATCACTCAAAATCAAACCGTCCACGTTCAGGGTCGAGAATAATTAATACGCCACTCGTTTCTCCAAGTCGGACTCAAAAGTGAGTCGGTGATAATGGTAAAAAAATATACTTTTTGTTCCGCCTATTCGGTCAGCTGAGGTCGTTCTCTGGTCGTTTTGAGGTCACTCTGCTGTTCAACTTGGTCGTGTTGATGAAAAAACATCTCTTCCGATGCCGTAGTTTCATCTCTTCGATGACATATTTGAATCTGCGACCTTCGGACGATGGAGTGCGTTTGTTTTTTAACCCGGTCTAACCAGTTTGGCGCGCGGCTCCGCCGTGAAGGTAGATAGTCCCTCACATGGAAGTGACGTCATGAATTTTAAAATTTCTGCTCGCGAGTGGCATTGGAAACTGAAATGCGCAAGGAAAAGGAATGAAAGGAAAATGGCGTACTGTCCGAAAGAAAATTAAAACTCCGCTTCATCTACCTGCTTATAGAAGTTACAGGCGCCTGATGACTTCAGCTTAAATACCCGACTTCGGTCTAAAATATTAAACCATTATACTGCATAGATTTTTCAATGGAACGTCTTCGTTATTTTGCAGACCCGTGAATTCGTAGGTAAATAAATCAATTAAAAGTTAGATAATTCAACACAACTTTTTATTGGGATAAAGGATATTTAATACACTTGAGTATGAACGTATGAAATATTTTCTTTGAGAATGACGTGTATTTTTTTAAATTGGGAGGGGTTTCACAAATAAAAATTTTCAGGGATATAACATAGCTTTATCTGTTTATTACACCGCTATTAACGGACGTAATCGTCGTTGATAGAGTATTTTATCGTTGATAGTATATTTTATATCATCTAAATTTCACACGGGAACGAAACTAAACCCAGGCCTCGTATTTTCGTTTCCCTCCGGGTCAAATCGAAACATTTTCGTTTCGTTTCACTTGCCATCCCTGGTAAAAATGCGGTGTGACTAGACTATTACTTCGATGTGAAAAGTACTCCTGTAAGAAGTGTATATTATCTTATGATCAAAATATGATATAAGGATAAAAATTTGAGTGATTTAGATTTCGCACATTCGCGGGAAAATTGCGCAAGGGCATTTGTTGACATGCCAATCCTTGCTTTTTAAAACTGAAATCTACACTGCTGCTATGTATTTTCATTGAGATTCGACGTATTTAATGAAGACGGCAGAGGGTACCTACTTATGAGCGCAGATGAAAGATTTGAATTGATTAATGATTAATGATATGAAAAGAAAAATATGAGAATCGTCGCGACGGTTCGAAAATATGTAGATAAAACAATGGAGAAGACAGGAAAAATTGCGACGATACTAGAAAGAGGCTCAGGATAGAGGTGGTCCCAGGCCGTCCCATAGAAGTTGCTAATGGCCTCCGGGTGCAGCAGGAAGCCACTAGCAACGATGCCCCTCGCTGCGAAAACCTACGTTCAAAGCGTCCCATAGAAGCTTGATTTATATTGCAATTTTGGGCGCATTTTAATCTTTTTCCAGATGTCCATAGAACGGTAGTAGATAAGGGTGGAGCGATGCTTTCATTCTCAATATTTGTAATCGTGATAAAGAACATGGAAAATGTCTATTTTTAAGGATATCATCATCAGGAACAAAATTACGGTTAACAGCCCTATTCATTACATATTTCTCAGTTAAATTTGGATCTTTCTAACCGTCAGAGACTCGACATTGGCAACTTTTTTTTAACCTATTTTAAATCCGCGGAGGGTGGCAACACTTTCACTGTCCGACATGAGGATCCTCTTTTGTAATATTCGTGGAGTTTTCATTCAGGCCCAAGGTCATCTACATCTACATCTACATCTACAAATTACCCTGCGAGCCACCTCTAGGGTGTTTGGCAGGGGGTGATCAATCACCAGCATGCAGCATGCATTTGGACTCCCACATGCACACCACACCGTCCAAGAAACGTCCCGTATAACAACAAAACTATACCACTACATGCTGTTAGAAATAGAATATAGAATAGAAATTCAGAAACATGCAGTAAGTTTTACATAGGTTAGTAGGCTACACTACAAGTCATGCAATCTATTTACGCGTTCTATTGCTGCCGTTATAATCTCTTATTGATCGTGGAAAAAATGACATTCGGAATCTGTCTGTTCTGCAATCTATCTCTCTTATTTTATTTATATGATCTGATCTTCCGTAGTACGTTGGCGTCCGCAAGATATGGTTAACCTCGTCAGAAAAGACACTGCTCTTGAATTTATCTAAAAGGTTTAGTCTATCTTTCAATCTACGGTCCGACAGAGATTCCCATCCGAGTTTATGTAAGAGGTCAGTTACACTAACAAGACTATCGTAACGACCTTTCACATACCTGGCAGCTCTTCTTTGCACGCGTTCTAACTCTGTTATTAAGCCTTTTTCATGAGGGTCCCAAACACTGGCAGCGTATTCCAAATGTGGTCTAACGAGGGAAAAGTAGCTAATTTCTCTCACTTTGTCGTCGCACTTTCCTAATATTCTTTTAACAAAACCCATTTTACGATTAGCTTGACCGGTTATTTCTCGAATATGTTTATTCCACGATAGATCATTATTGAGTCTAACCCCTAGATATTTCACAGATTCAACTGCCTTTAACTGCGCGCCCCGAATGACATAGTTACGCTGTAGGGAGTTATTCTTCTTCCAGAAATTCATTACGACGCATTTTTCCAAATTTAATTCTAACTGCCAAGCATCGCACCAAGCTTGGATAGCAGCAAGGTCATTCGTTAGTTCATCTATATCTTTGCTGGAACGAATTTCTCTGTAAACTACAGCGTCGTCTGCAAATAATCGTAACTTACTCTGCACTACTTCGCCAATGTCGTTTATATAAAGAAGGAATAGGAGTGGGCCAATGACACTACCCTGAGGAACGCCAGAAGTCACTCTAACCTCATTGGAGACTGCACCGTCTAATACTACTCTTTGGACGCGGTCGCTCAAAAATTCTCTAATCCAGGAAATGACATCTTCGTCTAGACCATAAGATTTCAGTTTTAATATTAACTTTCCGTGGGGTACTTTATCAAATGCCTTTTTGAAATCAAGAAAAATCGCGTCTACTGGAATGTTGTCTTCCCCGGAGACTAAAATATCGTGGGCGAAAAGCGCTAACTGAGTTTCGCACGATCTGCTTTTCCTGAATCCATGTTGATTTCCCATTAATAAGTTTTGCGCGTCTAGGTGTTTCATTACCGAGCTGACTACGATGTGTTCAAGGACTTTGCAAGAGATGGACGTTAAAGATATCGGCCTGTAATTAGATGGCTGTTCCTTGTCTCCACTTTTAAATATAGGCGTTACATTAGCGATTTTCCAGTCGTTAGGTACTTCGTGTTGCTTGATGGATTTACTGAATATTAACTGCAAGTAGGGGGCAAGTTCTGAGGCTAGTTCTTTATATACGCGAGAAGGGATTTCGTCATGACGGCCAAGGGAGCATATGAGCGCAGCTGACGATCGAAAAGCAAAACATGATAGCATCGTCGTCGGTGCGAAAGTAACCAAAGCGACAGAGAAGAATGGAGTTCTGGTTTTTCGCGTTTGCGGAGACGAGGGAAGAATAGAGAGGGCCCGGACGCGCGCTGCATAATGCCGTAGAATGCACTGGGGTTGGCCGAGTATGGAAGGGCGGGCTATTCTCTCGGGGAATCGAAGCCGGGGCGCTCATTAGGGATGCAGGTCTCGCGCGGGCGAGACGGCCAGTCAGCTCCTCAGAGTTTCCTTCGGGTCGGGGGAATTGAAAGCGTTTGGGAGCGGATAACTGATCCCTTTGAAGTAAGAAGCAAGTTGAGGAGGAAGGGGCTAGTCTTTCGCTGTGTTGCATTTCCGATACTCGTCTCAAATCCCATGTCGACTCCATCTCGTTCGGGGGACGATCAAAGGTACTTTCGCCGGCGAGCCCCAACCTTCGCTAAGCTCACTTAATCCAGAAAGCCTTCGGAAAGACGACTCCGTACTCCAATAGATAGTAATTAGGGGAGGATAGGCTTATTCTGCTGCTGACACAGAGGCTTAGGACCTACTCCAGAACCTGACTCAATCGTGATTTCCCATGCTAACATGGCGATTCAGAGTTAAGAGTTTGTATTTTAGAAACGAAATTCAACTCAACTCGGCTGCGAATGTCTCTCTGGGTTCCCCACCGGGTTAGGCACTCCATATCTCCCGACGTTTCAAAGAAAAAGTATTTGTCTTCTTTGCATAATATATGAGACAAATACTTTTACTAAATTACTTTTACTTGATTTACTTAATACTGCATATAGATATGTAATGAAAAAGTATCTGTCTTAAGTACAAATACTTTTTAATTGAAACATCGGCGTCGGCAGAAAAGAGGTGCCCAACCCGGTGGGAAGCCCGAGAGAGAAACGAATTGATGAGTGGATGTCCCACAGCGAAACCATTCGCCGGAAGAGGAACGAATCATTCTTCAACTCGACTCACTTGAGTTAGGTATGGTAGAATTCACAAAATGATGTATCTACCTCAGCTATTTTAATTCATAGTCTCCTATTCATCAAAAGCTAGTGTTGCTGGAGAACAATATCACACGTGGAAGTGTTTTTACGAGAGGTATTTTATCTTAAAAACATGAGGCAATGTCCGCGAAAATTTTGAGCTTGGACACGAGTGAGGTCTCGTAATACCAATGTGGCGACCGGGTACAGTTTGTCGGGGTGAAGACCTAATAATAATAAAATGCCTTTATTCGGGCGAGGTTAAGACTAAGAAGTCCCCTCTTCCACCTAACCCCTCCATAGCGTCAATGCAAACATATTAAAAAATAGTAGACAAACGTTTACAATACAATGGATATCCAATAACCAATATTTGTGAAATGTCAAAAATATGAACAACTGAGAAGTTTGTGGAAAAAAGAATTCTGTTTGTGGGAAAAACATGAGGATAAGGGTGTAGTATCCTTCTGACTTGAGTAACGTTCAAATATACGACCATTAGTTGTCCAATTGGGAGCAGTATATGTTCTCAGAGTTGGCCGTAGAGCATTGAATCGATTAAAGATGCAGGGCTTTTCTTGGGCTGTTGCCTTTTCCCTTTGGTGATTTGATCTGCTGCATTAAGGAGCCATTCTAGGAGCAAAGCTAAAAGAGCCGCTCTTTTATTTATTTATTTATTCACACACCTCCGAAAAAAGCACTATCCGGCCTTTGCATCGGGGTTTTTGATTAATTATAGCAATCAGACGCGCAAAAACATGGATAACGGTAACTTACTCAGGCAAGACTCGAACCCGCGACCTTCGGTTTGACAGGCGAGGACTTTACCCCGCCTGCCAAACCTAAGTGGGCTATGTTCAATAAATAAAAGAATCGAATTAGTTTTGTTGGATCTACAGCTACAGATGGGGTTGGAAATACTGGCCACTACTTAAACTTAAGAATTTATCATTAAAATTGGCCGACTGCATAATATTATGAGCCAAACATCAACTAAGACCCATCACGTGATCTGGAATTTGTCAAACTCAAGCTTAGCACATGCGCAGAAGCCGAAAATCGGTCTTGCTTGGAAATACTGGCGATCACTTAAACTTAAGAATTAATCATTAAAATACGGCGGCATCAACAATATTTATTTTGAACCGGACATCCAGTCAGATCCATCACGTGATCTAGAATTTATCCATCTCAAACTTTGCGCATGCGCAGAAGCCGAAAATTGGTCTTGCTTGTCAATACTGGCTATCACTTTCACTTGTGAACTAATCATTAACATAGGCCGGCATCGATAATACTTATTTTGAACCGAACATCCAGTCAGGCCCATCACGTGATCTAGGATTTATCCATCTCAATCTTCGCGCATGCGCAGAAGCCGAAAATTTGTCTTGTTTGTCAATACTGGCTATCACTTACACTTATGAACTAATCATTAGCATAGGCAGACATCAATAATACTTATTTTGAATCGGACATCGATTCTGACCCATCACTTGTTTTAGGATTCGCCCACTTCAGGCTTTGCGCATGCGCAGAAGTCGAAAGTCCCTCTTGTTTTTGTATAATGCGAGATTTATGCCGAGATGTTGCGAATGAGTTGATGGGGAGGCGAGTGGGTTGCAGTCGCGAGGCCTGAGACAAAGGTGGCGCCGAGTGGTCTTGGGCGAAATCTTTCTTTCCTCGACAGACACACTCTCTCTCTCTCTCTCTGCCCGTGAATTATTTACGTCGTCTCTGAAAAGTGCGACTCACAAGAGAGGGAGGGAGAGAGAGAACGGTGGAAGAATGGTCGGAGGAAGAGGGAAAGATGAGCGGCAAAGAGCGTTTCCTTCGTTGAATGCATAATTCAGATACCCCCCCCCCCCTCCCCATCCCTCTTCCCGGTTGCTAGGAGAACCACTCCGCAGCAGACGAAGAATTGCGCGGTGTCACTTGCAGCAGAGCGGAAGGAATGCTGTGCACAGTGGCGGTTCTAGCATCTTGTCAAGTTGGGGATAAAGGCCAGTCCAAAGAGTAGGATTGTACGGTGTTTCCGGTAACCGGGTGAGCGGTTCGGTCTTCTTCGGATTCGGCCGTTCACCATTGGAAAAAAATCGGTGAACCGGGTAGTTCCTCCAGAAAGATTTGAATATTTGGGCATAAATATCGAAATCCTCATTTCTTTGTCGTCTGCATTTTCTAAACGCACGTGTAAATGTGTATAAATTAGCAGTGTAAATGGATTCCGTAATACTTGCCATTAGTGGAAAAATATTTATCAGGCAAAAACGTTTCTGTTTATTGTACCGTTGCACCGAATTCGAAAACGATACATTTCAGAATCATGAATCGGACCAGGATTTACTGAATGGCAGGTGATGGGGTATTGATACCTTTCTAGGAAACGGAGAATTAGGAATACTATGAACTTCGCTATCACAATCATAATGCCACATTAAAAAAACTGTCAAAATCGTCAGGCATTCAAGAATGTATAAGAAATAACGGAAGCCATTTCACCCAGTATAAGGCTAGACTCAGTTAGATCCACCTCCCCCAACCTTTCCACAGCCTCTGGTTGTGAATACTGCGTATTCTATGGTGATATGTTATGTATGGTATTTTGAGGAAGTGACCGACAGGTGGTAAGGATAGGGAGGAAGCAGTGAAGAGAGGCCCTTTGTCTCCTTGATGCCTGCTCTTAGCGAAAGGCATCAAGGAGGCAAAGGGCCTGATTATGGTTCTTTCTAGCTATAGCCTGCGCGATTTGTCGAAAAGATTGGCGAACTGTTTATGCATTCGTATTCTCATTTTAATTCGATACCTATTTCCCAAGAAATGCTTCGCTTTGTCCCTCTGGCGACGAAAAAGCTATTCTCGCTCTGTCTGGCGAGCATTTAGCGAACGTGAAAATTCGCAAAGAGCGAATTTCTCTAGCGACGGAGATGAACTCGCTCCAGCGGTTTAGCGAAAGAATTGACGAGATACAGACTCGTGATTTTACTACCGCTTTGAATCATTATTATGTTGTATTTTTGATCCCAATGAGTTTAATTATTATTAACATGCTTGTTTTTTGCTTCGCTTCAAGTTGCCTTGGCGAAGCGAAGACTCCGGCGAAAGGAGAACGAGAATCAATGCCCACGACATACGGCTCGTTTCATACATGAGGCGGTTCCATTCGGAACCGTTTTCAATTCGATTTCGGTAGCCGTCGAGAGCGAATCAAACACTTCACACGAATGTGGTTCATATTAGCCACGATCGGGTCGCTAACTTATTTTTCAATGTTTATTTGCTTTCTTGTTGTTATATTCCTGTTAAAAGACAACTATATGGTCGTAATGGTAGACGTGATCATGAGGAGAAAATAAAAGAAATAGACTGCAAAACAGAGAGATTTAAAACGTCATTCTTCCCTCGTACTATTAAGGATAGCAACGTTGTCTCAATTGATAGGATTAATGGCGTCACTCGCTAGGATGACTCATTGTATGTTTTTACTCCATAGTTCTAACCTTGCATGTATTTACTCTAGGAATTACTAACAATTAGCAAGTTTTTTTATGAATATACATGGATATTTTGCTAGCATACGTAATATTTCTATGACCGTGCGGTGTGCATGTGGCGGTCCTCTTGCATGCTGCATGTTGGTGATTGGTCACCCCCTGCCAAACACCCTAGAGGTGGCTCGCAGGGTATTATGTAGATGTAGATGTAATAATCTCAATAGTCTCCGGCTCAACTTTGTGGAAGTTCATTCTAACAAATGAAAGGAAAAACTATGTATCTATCCACCAATTCCTTCTCGCGGTACAACTAGTTTCGACGCAGCGGCGTCATCATCAGGTACAAAGACCTTTGTGCTTACAAAGCCCGCTGCGCCGAAACTAGTTATACCACGAGAATGAATTGGTGGATAAATACATAGTTTTTCCTTTCATTTTTTTGATATGGTCGTAATTTATTGTAATCATTTAGACTGTATCTATTGTGCGCCCGTATTTTTTTAATGTTACCCTGTAATGCGCATCAAGCCTCAGGAAAATGTTTTATTGATTTTTTATCGTCCATTTAGATATATTTTAAGAGTTTTATGCGATATATCGAGCAGAAATGTTTTTCAATCCATACCATCTATGCCCTGCACACGAATCCGCGCCAGTGACGTAGCCAGGAAATTTCGTTCGGGAGGAGAACGTAACCAGGACGGAAAAGTTTTTAAAAAAACAGGATACTAAGTAATGGGTTTTAAACTAATTTCAACACTTTTCCCAATAGAAAAAAAAACTTGAAAATGAAAAGGAGACTTCGTTGATTTCCACTGATTTATTTCGTCCGTACGACATGTTTCGAACCATAGAGGTCATTATCACTATTATGGTACTTTATCGTACATTATGGTACTTGATAATGACCTCTATGGTTCCAAACATGTCCTACGGACGAAATAAATCAGTGGAAATCAACAAAGTCTCCTTTTCATTTTCGAGTTTTAACTTCCACATAGTTGAGCCTAATACAATTGAACAGAAAAAAACTTCATTTGTTAAAGAAATATTTTGGAAATTTATTTTTTTTCAATATTTTGTTTTCTTTTATGAAGAAAAATAAGTGTATTTATAAATTTCGGGGGGTCCGGAACCTGGCTACGCCACTGATCCGCGCCATTTAGAAGCAGCATGAAACCGATTCTTGTCGTGGGGTTATTCGGTGATATGCGTTGTGAATAGATACCGAAATATTCCGTTCAAACGGGTCCACACATATCGGTCGCCGCCGATAACGAATCGAATACGTGCCGTACCGAATGGAACCGTATGGGTGTGACTCAAGCCTGACGCCCATCCGACGGACGGACTGTTGGGCTAGAATTGTCCTCCGCACAACATTCAAGCAGGGTTCGGGTAGCTCCAGAAAAGTCTCCACCACCATTAAGATTTGAACCCAATCGCATTGGATGTAGAGACCGCACAGTATTAATGACTGAGAGTATATGAAATTATTAATTAATTTGCCGGCATCGGTGGCGGTGGGGTAAAGTCCTCGCCTGTAAAACAAGAGGTCGCGAGTTCGAGTCCCGCCCAGGCAAGTTACCACTATTCAGGGCATGGTTGTTCGCATACACTTAATTGTTAACATGTTGATAGCCCCGATGTAAAAGAACATGTAGAGCTGTTTTCGGTGGTATGGAAATAAATAAATAAAAATAAATAAATTAGTAATGCTGAATGGGAAAGTCGGTTAGTCGGAAGGGAAAATTTCAAATTTAATTTTTTGCGTAAATTTCAGCATAAGAGTTTTCCCCTGATGTTCAATATATTTTTAAGGAAACTAATTATTATGGTGTAAACGATCAAATGGATGATATTAGGGAAATAGACAGCAGAATCTATAGACTCAGAAGAAGCTCCATCGCCGATTGTCGATTGCAATTTATCAACACTTCTATACAAAATTATTCGTTAGACTACCAATATCTGTTGCCACGAACTTTATCCCTGTTAAGAAAGGGCTAGAAGCAAAAAAAATCCTCGTATCCAGAGGGGATATCAGTGGAAGAAAAAATTAAAGTGGACCTTCGAGGGCTTCCGAACCACAGCCTCGCGCATCATAGCATCAATGCCAAGATTAAGTGATGATCACGGGGTCAACTCTTCCCTTGAATGCAAATGAAAACTAGTTGTGGTGAAAATTTAAAAAATTAATTCTACGAACAACCAACCTCTGGATAAGGGAACCCTAACCAGGCGGGACTCGAATCCGCGATTTCTTGTATGGCAGGCGAGGACTTCACCCAGCCGCCACCTAAATCTATAACATGATTTTGACGAAATGCCTGCTTATATAATGTAAATAATATCGTCAGCAATATCGGAAAAGGTGTCACTCAAATGGACCTTAGCATCCACAGGCCTATTTTTTCAGCGCCTGAGAGAGGAACACGGCTGCCATAAATTGGCTTCTGCTATTTTTAATTGGCTCGCCGGCATTTAGGTGTCACGTATCAACTCCGACTGAGACCCCTGATCGAGTGACCCGTATCATATTTTTCATGAGTATCAAATTTCTCCCCGGAGTCATCAAGGGTGAAGTTGGGAGGGGAGTTGCTTTTTCCCCCCCTTTTTCTCCCTCGAGGCGCTTCGGCTTCGGTCTCCATGTCTCGGCGCTGCGGCTAGAGGGCTTCGTGAGCTGTTAAATTGGGAAATTCAAATGCTGTGGCGCCCCCTTAAGATGCCGTGTTTTATGCTTACCATGAGGGACTAAAATACTCTCGACACTTGTGTCTAGGATAATGTGTCTCGGGCTTGGTAAAATAGGCTCTGCACGTGTATTAAATGGCTTATTATATTTATAAAAACTATCTTCATGAACTTTTGGGATGCTGAGGGGCGGTCTGGCCAGGTCGGCTGTTCGGCAATTGCCGACGGTCCCGAACTTAAGTGTTGGGTAAGCTTAAGCTTACGAAAGCTGTAATAGAAAAAAGACTCGGATTACTCGAACACAAGTTCTTTTGCAATTTTAAAGTTCTACGTTTTCACTAGTTGCTTTATTTACAGTATATACCTAATGCACAAAGGTTAAGAAAAAGACTTCGCTGTTCCACAAAATAAAATATATTTGCGACCGGTATATACCTAAGTAAAATGGCATTCAAAATCAATAAAATAAAGGTATCAGAAGATAAAAGAGAACATGATGCTTTTTTAAGGGCTATTCGAAAAGGTTGTTTAAGATTTCTTTAGATTTCAGCACAGTTTCAAGGAAAAACTTCACTTAATAGAAAATAGAACCGAAATACAGCATTAAAATTTATAAACTCTGGAATTATCAGCTTAAATGGTATTTTTTCTTGCGAAATTGATATTTTCTAAGAATATTCATCAATTTTTAGAATAGCAAGAATAGCAACATAATCCGATTCCGAGAATGTAATTTCCTAAAATTTTCGGTGCAAGTACCCCTGAATCCCTCGGTAAGGAGTCTCAGCCGAATTCGCCCAATCACCCCAGATCGCCCTGGGGATATTATGACACATCCATGAATCACTTCTATTATTTACTAGTAGCTTTGTTAGCACTCTCCTAGTGTCTGGTCTGACCGTGTGTCGCTGTCCTGAGTGCTTGCTGCTTGGTCTTCATCCTACGAAGGAGCTCGTTTCTTATTGAGGGCTAGGATGAGCGCTGCATACCTAGTGTGGAATATACCTTGAGTGGAATCACCCCGTGACACACCCCCCGTCGATGGCTTGCACGGTACCTCGTTGATGTAGAACTCCAGCCACCACAAGAACCCGATCCCCCTTGTGCATACTTCACTGCAAGGGGATGTCGGGCGGTTCCTGCGGATGATGTATTCACAGAGTATCAATATCCATCTTCAAGACCCGCAGGTGGTAACAATACGTTAACCATCACAAGGGTGAGCTCAGATAATATACTAAGCTGAAATTCTATTGCACACAGATAAACAGCATACTTAGTGCAACATAGTATATTTAATCTCCTTGGGAACTTCCCTGTATAGCGCTTCATGACTTAGATAGCGAAGTATGGTTGGTGGAAGGGATTTTTTTAGTGAATGCTCGAATCGATGTATTCGATGTCAAACAACGGAAAAAGGAATGATTCCACAAGCATAATTAACATGAATTTTTTGCATAGTGATTTAATAGAACTTTCTAATGAAAGCTGATCTCGTTTTTTATTCATCTTACTAATTCTCCTATGAACGGTTCTTAATTTTTTTTATTAAAAAAATCATTTCACACTTTTCTGCTTACAATTCAATCTTCTATTTATTTCTTTGGCTAATTTGAGAAAATAATTCACGGTGGAAGCGTCAATTATCGCCATATCTCTAATGTTTGGTAACACGTTCTCTTACTAAGCACAGCATATTAAGCTAATCACTTTAGTCTAAAAGAATTCGGAGGTGAATATTTTCAATGACTCGTTGATAGAAACTAGACACTGTAAGTAGTTAAAATATGTGTTCACGGGTTCTGGAATAGCTTGTGTAATACCTTGTGATGAACAGCTCTTCCGACGCAGTCATCCTTAACACCGGCTACGGTGATATTTGTCTAATGATCCTTTAAACTCTCCTTTCAACTCTCTGTTCCGGCGGTTTTTTAAGCTTCCATAGCTGAGCAAACCTTCAATCAGAAGAAATGCCATGACTGCGTGTGCCCCAAAATATGTGACACTTTGGGCGAAATCCCTTTGGTTAAAAAGCTAGTGTTTAAAATTAACGGTACCAAATCAAACTTAAAAGAAAGGAAACAATTTATCAGAACTTACATTTGCCGCATGATTCTTTAAGGAAGTGAAGCATGGACATTGAGAGCTGCGAAGAAATGAAGGTCCTTCAAAATGTGGTTCTACAGAAGAATGATGAGGATCAATTGGATCCACCGAGTAAGTAATGAGAGAGTCGTAAGAAGAATAGGAGAGAAGAGAAGCCTCCTGAAAACCTCGATTAGAAGACGGAACATAGTTATAGGCCATATCTTAATACGTGATAGCCTCATGAAGACAATAGGGTATTTTCCTTCATCAAAGAAAGCGAAAGGTATTGATTGCGATTCGTTGCCCACCATTAGTGTATTCATAATATACAAATTATTTGGTTTTAGAAATACCAGTTTAGACGAATGTTAATGGTCAATTTTAACCTCATTTTAAAAAGGCCAGATTGGCGGCCATGCGATGCCACTCCACATGACGTCACAGGGAGTATACGAGTATTCAGGAGTTTTACATCCTCTGAAATTACCAATGCATGCATGAGGCACAGAGCTCCGGGAAACATCTCTTGATAATCACCTATAATAATTGCCTGTGGTCATAAAGTCTCCTTCGTTTGATAGGGTATTAATAATCCTTATTTAAGCCAAGCGCTACCTGCTAGCAGGGTACTCCGCCACCGGCTAGCAGCCTGCATCGTAGCGGCGCTCATAGCCTCGCACCAAGGTGGCCTCACACGCGGAACCAGAATGACGTTACATGGGCTTTTCCCAGCATTCATACTTAGCAGTCGCGTTTTCGCGCTGTTGAAAATTTTCACTTTTCCTTTAATCGCGAGAAATAGATATCGTCATTTAAAAATCTAAAAGCGTGAAATATGTACTCCAGGAGTAATAACATTTCGATTATGGCAATAAAAAAGAAATATGAACCACCCTATTGTCGTTGGACAAGTACATGCAAGGACGATGGAAGAAATACGTAAATGTTAAAAAAAATTAGCTGATAGGAGAACTGAGTGAAGAGCTGCATCAAACATGTCTTAGGACTGTTCACAAGTGATGATGATGAATCAATGTGACAATCCGTCCACTCAACAAGCAATAGCTGAAATATTAGTTCCAAATACCTACATTTTGCATTAAAATTGTATTAGTTCACGCCTAAATGACGAGAATCTTCGTCATCAGTCCGAAACGCTCGGAAAAATAATGGGGAGATTCTCCATTCTCGCATACTCCTAACTGTTGAAGAATACCCATATCTGGTCCCTTACAGCTGTGCCACCGTTGAGGTGGAGAGTGGAGAGTGTGTGAAATATATCAGCCGGTTAGCGGTGGTGAAAATCACATTAATTGTCATGGAAACAAATTCTCCTGAACGAGAAATTGAACCACAGAACTTTGGCTTTCCGGGGCGCTGAGCAGACCACTACATTACCAAGGTTCTTTGATCATTCATCCTTTCATCATTGTTCATCCTTGACCGACCTTAAGGGCCTTACGTCTGTGTTTAATTGTAGCACCGTTGAACCTCGTTGAGTTTGGCATGGAAAACAAACAACCTGGATAGCGTAGTGGTCTGCACTGTTGCTCCGGAAGCCATAGGATTATTCCTTACTTTATTTGTTGTTGCCGTATTTTCTTAGAAGACCATCACTGGAAGTGGAGTTAGGTAGTATTTGACCTCCAAAAAGGAATTTCACTTTTTGGCCCATTATAAATTCCAATATTAAATACTTAAGTGCTGTTTACATCTCGGGTAGCAGTATCATGAATGTATCACGGTTTAATGGAAAATAATCTTTCATAAAAAATACATGGATTATACTTAATTGTGTCGGGTGCTTACTTTACCATTCCACAAGCATATGTATGTATTGAGGCACCATTTAAAAGTGCAGATTCAGTACATGGGTCAACATTTTTTGTAGCAACTGGATTTCAAGGGTTAAATTTAATTATTTAAACCATATTATTCTGTTTGATTCGCCATTACGTAAAAGATTTTTCATCAAGACACCATTTTGGATTCGAATGCGAAGCTTGAAATTGATATTTCATGTAGGATGATTTTTCCTTTATATTACAATTTATTTATGAGGTAGATATTGATTTAGTACAATTGTATAGCTAACGTCCAATCAAAATGGCTGACGAACTCTTGAATTAATATCACGTTAAAGTAGTTGCTTTTGAAAGTGTATGCTCATGAAATTTTCTGAAATAAGTAGACATTTATTTCTTTATTTCGTTTCCCGTACCTTTTAGCTCGTAATTGTTAGCTTCATGTAAAATTTTAGCGTTCTTAATGCTACAAAGGATTTTTTTATTCCAAGAACAAATGTTACTATTTATAATATATTCGTCCGTGGTTCGATTTCTGGACCTAGGGAATTCCTCCCACCGCAATAAATGTGGAGGGAGAGGATATCTTTGCTACTCCCCATTCTTTTAAACGTTATATAGCTTGCTATCGTAAATCTTGGCTGAAAGAATTTGATCAATATTTCCGCCCATTCTGGAAGAAAATACCTCTAGCCTATATCAAGTGAAACTGAGTTTGAAATCATAAACAGCCTATATTAGGCAAAAGTTATTTTCGGCATAAGTGAAGTGCCTCTAGTTAAAACTAATCAATCGAATTGGTGGATCTGGAGTGCCTATGCTTTTTATTTGGGAAATTTTCGTTATCAATTCTGTGCCTAAATATTTGCATAGATATCAGCAAATAGAATTTAAACTTTTATCGTTGATGTAATGTTGGTTCTCGATTTCTATTGTGTTTCATTGACTTTCATCTTTGATGCTAGTTTATTTTACTAGGGGGTCATTTGTCAAAATTTACCCTTCATTCCTTATCAAAGCGTTTTCCTTATCGGTACCTCGCCAAACTTTTCTCGATAGTTTTCCTTATTTCATTTGGTTGTGAGAGTAAGTCATAACCTGATAGTCATTCAGGCTAGTCGCTCATCTACTTTTTTCCTGAAAACCTCTCTTCCAGTGTTTCTTTCATGAATAGAATGCAGTTAAAAACTATTATTACTTAGTACTTTCCACACTTATTAGTGTGAAAAGTACAGAATGCATTTATTTTTTTAAGTTTGATTACTCATGTGCCGTACGCAATTTATAAATGCCGTTACTAAACGTATTTCAAAGCCTTCACTTCATTATTAGGTCTGGTGATGATGAAGATAACTTTGCCTGATTATGAAGTTACGGAAGGTTTGAAGCACTTGTAGTGAGCACATTAATAAATTGTGGATAGTATAAAATAAAAGAGTTTGATTTTATCCTATTCGGCATGCTGTTCCACCATATCTCACCAAATGCCCTCGAATTTGTGTCATTTACTGTGAAAAGCTTGAGGTTCTTCGGAAAGGTTTGGATAAAGCTAAGGCTAAAGTTAGACACAGGGCAGGAATGAGCCAAAGGCATTCCTGGCAAAGAAGCTAGTGTATTCCCCTGGTGCAATTCATCTTGCGAGGATTTATAAGTATTTCTCAGACTTCGAACCCGGGGCCATTATGTCAGAAGCTCTACCTTCTAGGCAAATTCGATTCTTTCCCTTGTACTCTTCTTGTAAATCCTGCCTATGCAGCACAGACGTACATTTTGTGATATTGTCGTCGATTTATTCTGCTGCGTCCTTTCTGAAACGTGGGTGTTCAAAAGATTCCCAATGTTAAATATGTAGATATGCTAAATCTATTCTGGTTTTGACACATAATTTCGTTCTGATAATCCGTTTCACAGTGATAGGAGCGTTTATTTGTGTTACATTTTTTCATTGGAATACGCCATTCTGTGGAATTCAGTCGACTGAATGAGGGATGATTCCGAGTGGGTGTATGATTGATAGCCTTCCCCGCCATTTTTCCTCGGGCAAGAGCCAAGTCCGTAAAACTTAATAGCATTTTAATGTGTGAGGCATCTCCCGTTCGGCTGGGCGGGACATCTAATCAGGGCGGGCTGGAGGCCCATCGCATCGCGTTCGTATGTTTCCGAGCCCTTCGAGGGAAAAGGATTTCAGCGCTGCAGTGTTTGTTTGCCTTTTATGTCCTTTTGCAGCGGCGAGTGATGGATTTTTAGAAATTACGAGCAGCTCAAGCCGAGTGAGAGGGCTGAGATAAGGAATGCTGCTTTCTGAGCGTCCCGAATTGTTCTGCCACCCTTTAAATGGCTTGATTTTTGAAGGGATGGAATTTAGACACAGTGCTCAACATATATTTGATTAAAAAGAGATGAACATGTGCCAAACTATTGCACTGACCTAAAATTTTACCTTATAGTTCTTTAAGGAAATACGAGGGTCACTCAATAAGTAATGCCCCTTATTTGTTTCTCTGAACATATTTATTGTAAAGAATCAGAATTCTTGGAGCAAGTGTCGCACTTCCAGTACTTGAGGATGCGATATAACACATGACGAGGAAAAAGATATTAAGAATAAGGTCAACACTTTCCAGAGAATATGTGGCACAACTAGAAGAACTCTAAAAAACAAAACAAGAAAAGAAACACAAATAAAATTTTACAAAGTGATGGCTGTCCCTACTCTACGGATCAGAATGTTGAGAACCAAAAAAGAATGAATTAAGGCAGATAGAATCATCAGAAATGAAATTTTTAAGATCAGTAAAAGACTGCACAAGATTGGATAAAATAAGAAACACCCAAACAAGAGATGAACTGAGTGTCGAGGCAGTCACTGACTAACTACAAGACTACAAACATAAATGGAAAGGACATTTACTTCGAATGCCAAATGAAAGAATTCCAAAACAAGCGATGGAATGTCAACTATTTGGCAAGAGAAGTATAGGAAGACCTTGGTAAGGAAAAGATATTAATGTGGAGCCGGAACAGGCTTAGTAGCCTAATCCTGGAAGGAAGAATAAGAAGGGAGTCAGAATTTGGTGACAATATGCATCAACATGTCTTGTTGAAACTGTAACTTTCTTTACCCATCACCTAACTTCATTCCTACCAACTGAAGCGTCGCCATGCACTGCATACAGACGTTTATGGATCTTCACCACGGTTTCTTTTTCTGTACACAAAAATTCAATAACAGCACGCTGCTTTTAACGTGAGTCGTATTTAGACGCCATTTTAACGCTGTACTACGGTTCTGCTAAGCTCTAGAACAGTGTCAAACTTCATCACCGCAGAGAACAAACATCGATTGTGAAGCATCGAAAAGGACATTGATCGATGTATGTCAATGGCTTTTTAAAAAATGTGGGGTATTACTTATTTAACCACCCTCGCACTTTTGGGGTATTACATTCCATTTTTCGGGTGTAAGTTTGCGTGCTTAATATTTAAAATCGACGTTTCGTTCCTCCTGCTAGGAACGTCGTCAGGAGGCTGAATATGTAAATATTTTCGTGTCGTACCGTTGGAAAACTGGTCCATTGTTGTCAAGGGTTTAAAAAAGTAAATAAAAAATAAAAGAAAAAATCTTCTAAGTATATTATTTCTACTGTATAGATGCCTTTTTCTCGACTTATACGCAATCAAACTCTACAAATGAGGTACGAAAATGCACAGAATTTATCAGAAAGCATGCGACGGCATATCTTACTTCCTAAATTTTGCTATTGTTTCCTAAAATTGGTTAAAAAAAACAAATAAAACAAAAACCGGTAAATATTCCTGACGTTAACGGCGCACAAACTGATACATTTGTTCATTTGCAACAATATCTCGCATTCTTTAAATAACTTTTATCAAAATGCGGCTGATCCTACATTCAAGTCTCCTGTTGATAAGTAAGAATGAGTCATCATGTGCGTTTAACAGAGGATAGTGTAATTACTTCCAATGTTGTGATTTAAGAGGTCCTCTGACCTCAATTTGTACATGAACATTCCAATTAAATTTGAACATAAGACCCTGCCTCTTTTTCTACATTTTAAAATTAGAAACGCGCCTACGCCTCTGTGTACCTGCATTGAATAGAGCGGGGGAAGCCCCGCTGGGAGCGGGCGCAGCACGCTCGTTTCTTTTAAAACGTCAACTATGAAAACGGGTGAGAGTATTGGAATATTTTAATTCAATTTTTTGAAAGGTATCTCTTACACTCATGCCTTAAATTATATCCATTATCCTTATTAAAATGTATAGCCCGTTTAGAAATTTCTATCGCCTCTCTCATTACCCTTGGCTAACATGCATATGTTCTTGCAATGGATTTGGCCTCATCCATGAGGATCTTGTGTCCTGATCCCGACATGAAATCATCGGCGATAGCTGAAGTCTCCCATTGTCTTGCCTTCAGTGCCTTTTCATGCTCTTTCAGCCTTGTCATCATCTTCCGTTTGGTCTGTCCAATATAACTAGACCCACGCGAACAAGGAATCTCGTATATCCCTTCCATTTGTAACGGAGGAATAGCATCTATGGCGGATGGAAGTAGGTCTTTGATTTTCCTCAACGTGCCGAACCTGGTTTCAACGTTGGATTTTCCTGAGATGCGAGCAATCCGGTCCGTTGTTCCTGATATATAAGGCAGAACTGCAAAAGCACATGGTTTTTTTTTAATCCTTCAGGGCCTGGACTTCTCTGAAAGCTCTCCTTATGAATGAAGTAGTATACCCGTTTCCTCTTAAAATCGAAAAAAGATGTTGCATTTCACATTTCACTTTCCGTACTATCTTCATCAGATACGGCAAAGGCTCTATGTTTTAAGAAAAGTACGAGAGAAAAACATTTACATCTTCAGCCTCCTGACGACGTTCACATCAGGAGGAACGAAACGTCGAGTTAAATATTAAGCACGCAGACGTACACCCGAAAAATGGAATCTAATAGTGCATCTAATCGCTGGAGAAACCCTCAAACCGATACTTTTGGGGTATCTCCTTTTCACTTTCTTCCATACTGGGAATCTTTCCTTAATTCTATTATCCATTTACCCCAGAAAAGGGTTTTCCCACACGTCAACCCGATCAGACCTCGCCCTTTTTCTCATTCCCAATGCCAGTGCCAACATCTTCTTCAATTCTTTACTAACCACTGCTTCCAAGCTTTGGAATTTACTCCCCTGCAGATCCAAATATTTATCCATTCAGTTGCTTTAAGTCAAAGTATTTTATTATGCCGGCCTCGGTGGCGGCGGTGTAACGTCCTCGCATGCCAAGCAAGAGGTCGCGGGTTCGAGGCCCGCCTGGGTAAGTTTCCCCGGTCCACGGCATGGTTGTTCGTGTACGTTTACTTGTTACATTTGTTGAATACCCCGGTACAAAATGGCCAATAGGAGCTGTATCCGGTGGTTTGAGAATAAAATAAAAGTAAAAATTATTTAAAAACACGGGAACAAATGTGTGAAACTTCAAACTATGTCTAATTATATGTTTATGAATTACTAATTGATGGGTAGACTGACTTTTCTTTCGTATTTATGTGCTACGTTTGTTGAGCAGAACATGCAATTCGTACAGTTTTTCACTCGATGTGTTACCCCAGAACACAATTAAAGTTTTCATTCATTAATTTACCCTGTTGCTATGGGGCAAAATGGGGTATTGTGTCTGATATGGTAAGTATTCTCCTAATAAATATTATTCGACCTACATTATTTTAGCTGTGGAATTGTGTCGAAAATAATGGCGGGCAGGTTTCTATGTAAGTACCTACGTTTTACTGACCAATTTCATTGGCGATATACTCGCAGCTAAATTCGAAATATATCTATCATTCTAATAGATTTCGACACTACTCTTAACGTCGTGTTTGAAATGGTATGAAATTCTCCGAAAACGAATTAATTATTTTTCTGCTTCGTCACATCAAATCGGGGATTTCAAGAATCAGATTTGATGATTTGGAATTCTTTCGAATCATTTATATGCCCTGACTGGAATCCTTTTCTATGCATAAAGTCCTAAAATGCTCGTCGCATCAAAGTTTCCGATACGGCAGATGCGAGGACAAACAAAGGAGCAGCGGGGACCGAAATATTGAGGCGCATAAGCGGGCGTTTTTAATGGGCGGCTCGGGAGGTCGCCTTCAATTGTTATCGAATCGGATACAAACACTACCCCTGCCCCAGCCTCCCGATGACGACACCCTCCGATAATTATTGTCCGTTTGCGATCCATGACGACGGCATTGTCCCTCGCCTCCCCGTTTATTGATACATTGGAATTCCATTAATGGGAGAGAAAGTTTCGATACATTTTTGATTCCGCACGCGCAGTTGGGAATGGATTTATTTATTTATTTTATTATCGTGATCCGTGAAAAAGCGACGGCTCCAATCCATTCAACTCCATTTTGCCCAAAATATTTTATGCATATTTTTACGATCTAAAAAACGAGCTTGGAGAGAGAGAGAGGGAGAGAGAGAGAGAGGGATGGGGGAAAAGTTATCTGTTTCGTAAAAAAAGTAATTTGATGATGATGATGAGCTCAAATAGTGGAAAAGCGTGTGTTTTTTATACCTCTTTTTTATACGTGGTTTTAGAGTGGCAGGTGATCGAATTAAACCTTAGCACGTTCGCCAATGGCTGTTTAAAATGTGTGTGGCAAAGAGGGTGACAAGTGTTAATAATCCGATTGCATCAACCCCGTTCGCAATTATGGCTCTCCAGATGAAGAAAATGGCGGATTTTTTATGGCAGTCAATGACGAACGGACCGCAGTTTTCTTTCTGTGAAAATAACAATCGTAATATGTTATGAAAAGCGGAAATATTCTGTTATCCGATATCAAATTCGAGCGCGTATGGTAGGAACCCCTGTCTCTGGCCCATATACGCATGCGTTATTAATTTTGGAGGAAATATACATTGGCGCGAAATTGTTTTTCACGTTCTCCACTTATAGATGTTTGAATGCTTTGGAAGGAAAGTTAGAGACCAAATGATTTGCTCTAAAACAATAGGTACCGAACTCTTCTAACTATCTTTTGCATAAATTAATTATGGACTTAAAATTTGCTTGTTGGTGTGGTGAACTTCTCTCGAGCTTCCGTCCGGGTTAAACCCTTCATTTCTGCTGACGTTTAGATCGGATACTTTTCCTGCATCTCTGAGGTTGATTCAACGTCAATGGCAGAAATTCAAACCATATCCTTTCGAAAGCCTGATAAATATATGCTTCGCATTAGTTCACTGGGAATACATCCAATAGTTCTTACTTGTTGGTACTTGTTATTTTGTGCTCCTCAGAATGGTGACCATTTTCAATTCCATGCTTATCATTTGGGGTTGCTAAGTAATTATTCGGACGCAGGTTTGCAGCTATGGATTCCAATTACTAACAATGTTACCTTTGTGTTTAAGAATTATTGGTTCAAGGTCACGGTCTTATTTGTAACAATTCTTAGTTTGAATCGCCGTCATTTCATAAATCATCCCATCAGTAAATGCAATCCCCTGAGATACTTTACTCAAATACGACTATACACGGCGCAGAAAAGTTACGCGTGTCTCAGATTACTGTTATGACACCATATTTATTTCTTCTGAAATGGCGGATGGCATACACAAACTTGGTTCTTATAAGCCATATGGCTTGTCCGAAGGTTCCATTTATCCTACACAGTGGCAACATAGAAAGCATTTATATTACATTACAAGTTACAACTTCATATACAAAAAAATTATTAAATAATTCCTGGAATATAGTTCATGTCATATAATGCAAAAAGTTGTCTGCCAACGTTTCGGTTTATTTTAAAACCTTCATCAGGGCTATGAATGAAATAATTATAGTACAATAAAATAATATTATTGTATTTAATTGTACCTACTATCATTTTTTAATTAAAAGCCCTGATGAATGTTTTAAAATAAATTGAAACGTTGGCAAATAACCTTTTGCATTTTATGAACTATACTCCAGGAATTATTAAACCATTGATTAAATGAGGTCAAAATAAGAGAAAAAAGAAAATTTAATTATTATGATGTTGCTACTACAACGATTTCGTGTTATTCGTATCATTATAAATCTATCGCTAGTGATGGCTCTTGTATGAGTTTTTTCTGTGATTATTTGCAATATATTAGCTCGTCGTTCAAATATACGCATCGAATGGAATGTAATTGACGTCATAGCCGCCTAGGTTATGACGCCAATTACTTCTGACTAATTCCTGAAAAAGGCAGCCTTAAATCTCAACCTTGAGAGGCAGGTATTGCCGTCTCCGGGACTGACATCCCCGAAGATAAAACTTTGATCGGTGAGAGCTTGGACGCGAGTTTCCTCACTTTCAAATTCCTTCCATAGAGGCTACGGGTCTGCTGTTTGACTCCAGGTATTCAATGATATATTTCACACATATTTGCGACTGGCCCATTCTTGGAAGCCTGGAATAATTCGAGCGCCTGTATAGTTATTAGTGCAGTTATAAATCTATCACTAGCGATGGCTCTTGTATGAGTTTTTTATGTGATTATTTGCAATATATTAGCTCGTCGTTCAAATATACGCGTCGAATGGGATGTTTTTGATATGCCATTTGTCTGATTATTTTTTCCCTGAGATGCAATGATTCATTGATCTTTACAGTGATCGGAAATTGGCCCATGCAAAAAGCCGTGTTACCACACGTGATTTTTCATGTTTCTGGAACTGTACCATAAGAATACTGCAGGGGGCGGCGAAGCAATATCGTAGAATATATTATGCATATTACTATCGCTGAATATAGTTGTATATTGTATCCTGGAAACAATTTCCTAAAAGTCCGTATTAAATACCGCTAATAACTTCCCTGGTACACAATTATTTTTTTATTTGAATTTGCATTAATAACGAGACGTTTGAAAAGAAATAAGATTAAACTTTATCGAACTATTCCATAAAATTGTCATTGCAGGCGCGCAGACCGTCTGAATAATAGTGAGGGAGGGAGTGTTCAGTTCTCGTAGGCTTTGGTGCGACCCTACAGCTGTGTGATTCGCCCCCTTGGGGTCATGTGATTACGAGAGTGTGCATTAACCCACAGATGGGTTGAAAGCTGGGAATAATGAGTGCGGGGCGACAATATCTGTCCAGCTGCATGCATCCCTGAGGGCGACCAATTAGGCAAATCGAACTCTGGAACGGACCTCGTGTAAATCCGCACCCTCTCACACTCTTAACACTTTTGATCGCCGCAAAACCCTTTCGGGCCACGTCTAAACCCGTGCGACTGGACCGAGCATGTATTCAGCTCTCGAATTTGCACTCATAGCTTCAGGGGGACATCCAAAAGAGGTGTATTCGAATCACAGCACAGTGTTCATGTTATATCGCGATTCTGGACAACCTCTATTCCCTCTTCAAGCCATTTGCCTATCGATTCTAGGACCATCTTCTATATTATTTCTACTGTATAGATACCTTTTCCTCAACTTATACGCAACCAAACTCTACAAATGAGGTACCAAAATGCACAGAATTTATCAGAGAACATGCGACGGCATATCTTACTTCCTAAATATTGCTATGGTTCCCTAAAATTGGTTTTTAAATAGTTAAAAAACAAACAAAAAAAAACGGTAAATATTCCTGACGTTTACGGCGCACAAACTGATACATTTTTTCATTTGCAAAAATATCTCGCATTCTTTAAATAACTTTTATCATAATGCGTCTGATTCCACATTCAAGTCTCCTGCTGATACGTAAGTATAAGTCATCATGTGCGTTTAACAGAGGATAATGCAATTACTTCCAATGTTGTGTTTAAAGAGGTCCTCTGACCTCAATTTGTACATGAACATTCCAATTAAATTTTTACATGAGACCCTGCCTTTTTTCTACATTTTAAAATTAGAAACGCGCCTATCCCTCTGTGGACCTGCATTGAAAAGAGCGGGGGACGCCCGCTGGGAGCGGGCGCAGCACGCTCGTCGGGTGATAATGATAATTTATCGTAGCTCGTTACATTGAACTAGTGATTTTGTGGATCCTGTTATTAATGATTCTATAACATCTTTAATTGTTACTACTATAGCTGTTTTGTTTAATGTTTTAGTTCCTCTTAAAAATCGATGTCCACAAAAAATAAATATACAGAGTTTTCGTACAAAAACGAGAGGAAGCTTTAGGTAGCCTTTAGGGAAAAATATGTGTTGAGACTGTCCATCCAGAAATCTTAGCTGGTATTTTTTTTAATAAACACGCAGTAGTAATAACAAAAAATACTTATCCTATCCTGTAAGTACAATGAACCAAACGGGAATATGATCAATGCAAAGAAAAATTGGCTGATTTAGTAATTTGGCCATTCAGTTGTCAATCGGAGAAATTCAATTGCAATATAATTTTTGGCCTTTAAATTCACCTGTAACAAGTTGAATATACGTACACTAGGTCCCATGCATAGCAAAATCTTTTAAAGTGGGATTTTTTTCGTGGTTTACGTAGATATACAAGTATTATACCAATATTTTTTCTCTGATAAGGAGTAATATTTTATGTAGCTGCCCATTAGCGATTCAATACTTGATGGTCTTACGTGGTTTGAATATCTGTTGGAAAGTATAGAAGTAATGCAAGCATTCTTATAGTTGCGCAGAGTTCTGCATTGCTCGAGGACATTCGTGTGGAGGAAATAATAAAATTTGAAAGAAGTGATTTCCTTTATTCTCTTATTATATAAAAAAACTTATATTCGCGAGTCCACGCTGTTATGTTACCATGGTAACGGCACTTCGCCGATGTAAAGAAATTCTCGAGGCAGTGGAGAGGTCCTGCACGATTTTTTTAAGCCCCTAGAAAATGGGTTTTGTCCATCCATAAAGAATCCTAGCAAAGTCAAGCAGGTCATCCACGTGCTGTCGGAAATGTATTCCATAATTGATATGATTGCCTCAAGCTATCTTGGAGAAAAAATGACAAAAGAAATAACTTGATTTCGTTTGTTCAGGGACTCAGTCGCATGATGATATCTTTTTGATATAGATGAAAACGATTACATACTCACCGATTCCGAAATGCCCTTTCCGACGCTGGGCAGACGTTCTCTCTGCAATTGTATCATATACTTCTCTCTCGATTAGAAGGATCGGATTGGTGAGGTAGCTACAGTGCTGGCTTCCCACCACGTTGGTCTGGGTTCAAATCCAGGCGGTGGCATAGAATTTTCAGAGGCTCTTGCTTGGCAGCTATGTGGAGGACAATTCAAGTGCAACAATCCGTCCGTCGGATAGATCGATAAGCCGAGGTCTCCTTGGCGCTTTTTATTATGCCGACGCCGGGTTTCTCTCCATCCTTCATTTTCTTCTCTTCCCTCTCGACGCAAATGACCTCAGCAACCTATATCTCTCCGATGGAAAGTCGACAAGTTCGCATTCTTGTAGGAGGAGATCTTAGAAGTGACCTTTGCTTGTAAAGTGCATAGATTTCATTCGTAAATATTTATTATATTCTATTACAAAATCTTTCATTTGAATCGCTATTTTTCCGTCGGAAGTAGGGGAGACTGGGGCACAGGGGGACAGTTTTAGCATTTCATTTTTATTTCCCACAGAATTATTGGAAAATGGAACATTTTGGTGCCATTGCTTGATGAGAATATTCTAAAACGTTTGAAAAAATTCGCAAGTAATGTAACTAACTTAAAATAGTTGAAATACTCAAGCTCCTTCTTCGTTGAAAAGTGTCCCACTCTGCCCCAGCCCAGGCTGAAGTTACAATACCAAGTTGCAAGTAAGTCAGTAACTGGAAAACGAGTTAGATAATTAAACGAGTAAAAAAAAGTTAGCATACCAAGTGATTCATGCATGCCAAAAAAAATTATTCAGATAGTTGCATAATTATGCAATATTTATTAACAAATATAATAATTTATTAACTGTACATTTAGAGCATATTTTACCTAGTCCAACTAAGGCTACCATAGAGATAACCTATCGCAAATGTTATGGGTACCTTGCGGTACACGGATCTCATACCTATCGGTTCAGCAGTCCATTTTCCAAATCTTATTACAAGGCATGCTACCATGCAAATAAAATTGCATATTTATTTATTTTATTTATTTATTGAATGCATTCCAAAAACAGCACGACGCCAATTACATAGGACTCACAAGAAACACACATTATAAACAAACAATTATAACATACACTATCGACGTACTCCAAATGGTATCTCACAAAGAAAATTAACATCTTTATTTTTCTTATTCATCGCATTTTCCAAGACTGAAAAAAATCATAATTTACGATTTCCTGTCCGGAAAAATCCTAAATTCGCTCTCCTTCGCTAAAGTGCTGGGTAGGAGTTGCTCCTAAACACGTTTTATGGAATGCGTTTTGTTGGGCATGACTTTCTTTTTTCAACAATTGATTATTACATATTTGTTAAGATCTTACTTCTTTTGCCAAGCATCACACCAGTCGTTGAAAGCATTGAGATTTCTCTTAAGCGCAATTCTGTCGGACATGATGTGTATATCCCTGTACAGCACTGCATCGCTTGTATTATTGGGAATTGAATACTGAGTCTGAGACGCTGTGTTTTCTTTCTGAAATTCTATTCTGTTTTCTGGATGAGATTTTGTTGCTGAAAACTTTTGAATATACCCCCTTCTTTATCAACCGTCTTTAAGATCTACATACTGGCCTATTACTTACTCTAAGAAAGGCCTACAGTGCTCAAATATACTAAATATTCATTCGAAACAAGTTTCTTTTTTATCCAGCAGGTCCTTTTTCGTGTTCTCTTCATCTAATACGTTTGCCTGACCTGTTTCAACTCGGTAATGGGTATTTCATTGATGTGGACGGAAGTGGAAGTAAACTTCGTCAAATCACTGAAATTGGGGTTTATCTATGTAAATTTCACGAACATGCATTCGAAAACCCTGTTTCCGACAGTTAGCTTGTCGTCTTCAAGTTGGGCATGGTTGGTTTGCTATTTTTTACCTTAAAATGATGGAAACGCCCAATATCGTATTCTTTGTCTTCAATATAAATTTTCTTTAAGGCCTGAGATTGTTGCAACCCACTATTTGATTCAAAAGAGACTTGAGTGATAAAAGTTAGCAAATCAATGGCATAATTGATGATTTCTGTTGGTTATTGTCACGCAGACCAAGATTTCAGCCATTTTCAATTTAAATATTGAATCCAAACAACCGTCCTCGAACTATCTATATGGTGGTAGGGCCTCATTACTCGCGAACAGATATTTTTTTCGCTCGTTTTCTCTTTGATTTCCAATACCGAAAATACCCAAAACGATGCGAACGTCTTCAGTACATACATTTGCTGGACATAACATTGCTTTACATGCTCGGGCCATCGATCAGCAAAGTGGAGATCACTTGAGATGGAATCAGAGTGTTATTTCCCCAAAATAGGATTTCTGCGCCCCCATATATCTTTGGTGGGCAAGAAAGCCGTCGCTTATGCTCGGTGGAGCGCGTGAGGTGGGCGGGCGATTAACATCTCGCTCGCGGTGAGGATAATGCTCACCCGACGGTCACTATGCGTGTCAACTCAACCGAACCGATTCAATCCAGCGAACGCGATCAGGTTACACATCTGAAAAAAAAAGAAAAAGCTTTGATGAGAGTTTCCACCTATAATTATCCATATCTGCGGTGATAAAAATAATATAGACGGAATTCGTCGAGCTGGCAAATTCAAACCTCACGACAGTCTGGTTCTGTTGTTTCGGTGTTTATTATTTTACGAAAAAAATCACATTTTATCTAATAAGGATAGGTTTCCCGAGCAGCTCTGCAATCCCATTGTAGGTATTGATTGTCGGAATCGTTTGCTTAGCAACGAGAGATAAGCTTCATAAATTTTAGATTAAGATTGAGAGCTACGACCGCATTCCAGAACGTGACTCAATATTCTGCAATCTTCACTCCACCTCGACCGGTTGGATCTCAGACTAAAGTTGAGTGTGAGTTAGAGCTCTAATATAGAAACTTACTTTTAGACTCTTGCCACTTTATCTAAACTAATTGCGGCAATGTTCAGTCGTAAGATTTAAAAGAAAATGCATTTTCCTAAACTGCTGTCGCTCATGGACTCCATATCACCGAAAACTAGCTCTATTGGAGTATTAGCAGTATCACACGTGGAAGTATTCTATGAGAAATATTTCATTTCAAAAATGCTGCACGACGACGGCAAACATTTTGCAATTTGACGACTCAATTTGAGTTTGGACTCGCCATATTAACTGTGGAGTATATTATTAACCGAGCTTTGGGACTCCTGAAGGCTTTGAAGTCTTGTAATACCAACGTGGCTACTGAGTTGACTTTGAGCGACGATCTAGACATGAATAACGTTATGAAATATGGAATTTACGTTTTCATTTTGTCTATTACATGTACTTAGTTGTTCATCCAATAATGATTTGAATGCCGTGTTGAAGTGTCATTACTTAGCTTAATAATTACTTAGCTTAATGAAGAATTTATTTACACCCTTCATGAGTTGATAAAAGTATCTCAAGAAAAGAATATTGAGAAGGAAATGTAGTAAACTTTGGAAATCCAATATTGACGGGAGCGTATCATCCTTGCTCCCTATCTCTGAATTTGCATTGACCCACGGAGCACTTATAGAGATTGGATGATGAAAGAATAAGCCACCCCTTGCCTCGGAAAATGATGCATGGTTTAGCGCGATTACAAGTCTCTGTTCAATGTTTGTGCTACATAAGAGTGGTTATTCGTAGAAGAATTTATTTATCCCACGCTTAGGGAAGTATGAACACAAGGAAAGTTCAGCTTTTTTACGCAAGGCTAAATAAGGAAATTTCTCGAATACGGATTAAGTTCTTGATGCCCCAGTTTCGCCTTTCGCCTCAAAATTCCATCTCGTAATTAAATTCAGGCTGTAAGAGCAAGTATTCTTCCACAGGCATTCCACCATCGTTAACGAAGTTCATAAAAAAACAGTTTGAGTCATAGTATTTGTTTTTAGTGACAAGGAATTTGTAGAGGTTACCTTGCTATTCCTACAGTAATAAGTATTTTAAAATTGATTCACATCTACTTCCAAGTGAGATAATTTTGATATTTTTGGTAATGTAATCATGTTTAAAAACTTGCGTAAAAGCTAAATTGATAATTAAAAGACTTGATTTAATGGCTCTTTGCAAATATCTAAAAAAAAACTGCATTGTATTTAATTCCATGCGTACCGCAATAGCTTTTTTTCCAAAATGACGACAAAGAAATATATGTATATCCAGAAGGCTATGCTGGCTTATGTTGCATAGTGAATAAATGCAGCCCTTTTCATTACCATTGAACAAACACACTTATCTGGCGCCAAATCGTTCGTGAATACAATCGCCAAAGAAAATTTCTAGGTGTGGGTTCAAATGGTCCGGAGAGAATCATATTTTAAAGCAATAAAATCGATCGCTCGTATCTCAAAATGACAGGCCTGATGTGGAAACTATAGGTTTAGTTGACTCAAACAAATCAAGGATACATAACGTGAAATAAAAGTCTTTATTCGAATCGATATTGATGCACGCTCAAATGCACGACGGTGAAATTTATCGACCAGTCCCTATTTTATGCCCGGAGCGAAAAACGAGACAAAATTTCGTTTTATTGATAAAAACACGATGCCCAAATCGATTTCATTTGAGTAAGGATTTTTCATAATTTTCTTAAATATATCCTTCTTTTTCTCCTCATCGCAAAGTCTTATTTCGGAGATTCCAATGTAGTGTAAGATTGCAAGCAATCAATTCGGACTCGCAGTGATTACGAAAGTAATTTCTATTATCATATGCTGCTCAAGTCGTTTACATTGTCTTCTTAATTTTCGTGAGTTCTCATTGAAATAAAAAAAATGTAATCGGATGAAACCTTTTGACATGCAACTGAATGATATGAATTTGACTTTGAAGGCTTTTGGCTTGGATTTTTTTTCTAATTCTGGACTTGAGGACATATGTCATAGTTTGTGCATAGTTAGAAATGTTTTAATTTGTAATTAAATGCCGTGAACTCGATATCGCCAAAACTACGTTGAAAATAATATTAGTATTGTATTAATCGGTTAACCGAAAACTCAATTCCTTCGTTTATTAAAATTAATTGCGGAAGGTAATGGAATAGGTAAAAATTTGTCATGGAGGAGTTACGAACTTGAAATGTATATTGTTTCATAATTAGAATTTCGTTCCCTCTTTGCTACTTAAGTAGATTTTTAATGTAATATTTATGATAAAATTATTAAACTTATCATATATTTGTGTAAATTACAAAGTTTACATATCACACAAATATATTACATACATAATTAAAAACATATATTTATGAAAATTACAATATTAAATTAATTGATCACTCCACCGAATTATATTTGAAGCAATCCATTTCACCCTTATGTGATATGAGAAATTAAAAATGCTGTACCTTTTTAGTGTGTGAATATTTCCGCTCAGGTCCACTAGTCAACTCTGTGCTCATTGTATGAATCACGTATGAAACAGATAGTGTGTTTTCCGATATTTTACTAAAACACCAAACAAGACTTTTATTTTTTCGCAGATTTCTTTATCCATTAACTTACATATTCGTTTTTGGATAAACGAGTCATTCAATGCCGTAATCATGCGGCCTTTAACACAAAATAGGTGTAAGTTATTGGTGAAACAGTTAAATCCAATGGAAAATATAAAAACAAACACGTTAGAAAATCTTAGATAAACGAATAAACGAGTTGATTAAAGTTGATTCGATTAAACGATGATTTATTTTTCGTTTAGCTTAATATTGATTTTTATTCTATTTTTTGGCACTGATAGGTTTTCTGGAAGAATTTGTGGGATCTTTTATTAATTTTTGTAGGTTTTTTTTCATGTCCTTTATCACACTTGGAACTACAATGAGATCACCCAACTTTGCAAAAAAAATTTTAAAAAATAGAAAGGAGCGGAAAGGTTATATTTGTGTACGTATTTCTGT
The DNA here is from genome assembly GCF_921293095.1 of Ischnura elegans. Taxonomy (NCBI): domain Eukaryota; kingdom Metazoa; phylum Arthropoda; class Insecta; order Odonata; family Coenagrionidae; genus Ischnura; species Ischnura elegans. The sequence continues at coordinate 21,174,916 of NC_060256.1, forward strand.
CGATGTGGTGGTTCGGGGCCTCTCCTGTCATTATATTCACTCTTTTCAATGGGCACTGCGAGGCGAGAATCTCCGAATATACAAGTTTGAATATCTCGTTTCCCCTTCGCAGACCATCTCCATTTTTCGTGTGTATTCTTGTATAGAGGGATGGGTCAGAAACCTCGGGCGCGAATTCATGGAAAACCATCGTCCCGTGAAAACTGAAACCATTCGACCGGATCGAGATATATTCTTCCATTCTAAAACAAAAAAAACAAAGCGCAGCTGCCTAATATTGAGTTCTTTTTTCCGGGTAAGGTAATATGGACCAATATATGCTGGCAAGCCAATCCAATTCAAGGTCAGGCCTACCGTTGCCTAGAATACGACCAAGTAGGTCAATACCCAATGCTGGTGCGAGTTAAATGAAGGATTGGGCAGTGATTTTGACCTACTGTTCTCTTACTGTTATCCGGAAAAAGGGGTAGCTTTCTCACAAATCTTAATCAAGGGCTCGCTATGAAATGCACAGCCGGACCCGACCAAGTCACGGCTCTAGTTGGTCAAAAACCGAAGCACCGGATTATGAAAAATAATCCTATGTGATTGACCTACTGTTCTCGTACTGTTATCCGGAAAAGGGGTAGTTTTCTCACAAATCTTAATCATGGGCTCGCTATGAAATGCACAGCCGGACCCGACCAATTGACGGCTCTAGTTGGTCAAAAACCGAAGCACCTAATCACGAAAAATAATCCTATGGCAATGTCGGACAACAATTTTTGGCATTCGGAAAGGTAAAAAAATGTCTAAAAGCCTTTTTTGTCGTATACATATATGTTTTATGTTAACCAGAGTTTATCTGTGCTGCCCGATGTTGGCTTCTAGATTTCAGACTGGCTTCCACAAAAATAGGTCATTCCTTTTTTATGTTATTTATATTCCTTTCGTATGAAAATCTAAAACAATTTCGGCGAATTATTGAAACGTCTTTTAACTTCACTTAATGTCTGTTTGCCATTTACGGTCTAATTTCGCAAATGGTTTTGAATTTCCCGGTAAGCTAGGAATCTGCATTCTCATTTAAAGATCAATTCTCGACGAAAATGAATTTTTTGAAAATGGTTTATGCTCAGTCCGATTAATATTATTCGAAATTTCAACAAAATAAAATTGAATATAGAGTTTAGCTCCAGAAATCGTGACAATATGTTTGGTCGTGCTGCAGTGGAAACATTCTTCGAAATTCGGAAAATAAGAAGCATTTTATGCGCAAACATGTAATTTTAAAATCGAAAAATATTTCAAATAATGAAATCATATTTTATATCTTTTGAATTACTACTTAGAAGAGAAGAGTCGAGGACCCACCAGAAACTAGAAAACTATAGAATGGAGGAGATGAAGGAGTTCCCCTACTTGGATAGCTAATTGACCAGCGATGGACAAAGAAACAAGGAAGTAGTAGAATTTCCCATGCGAATAGGGCATTTCTAAATCAGTGGAGTCTCTGAACTGCTCAGTATATAACCTTCTCAGTCCCGGGACGTATGCCGTCATTTTAGTGTGAATTTCATGTTTTCTGGTAAATTAGATGTTAAAAAACAACATTACTGATTTATGTGCTTCTGCATGATTCTGTCAACTGGCAGAAAGCACAAAAATTTGCAATTACGACATTTCACGAAGCCAGGCGGTAAAAAATTCAAGCGTCGATGTATAACACACAAGAAGCCAGGACCGAAGGGGATGACTGTTTTTAGTAAAGATTTCGAATTTACATTAAAGCAGTCATTAGAGCTTACATTTGGAACCTGCTCCTTAATGGAAGGGAGGCATAGACGATGTCAGTGACGGATAAATCATGATTGGAAGCTTTGAAAATGTGGTACTATGCAGAACAATGACGAAGAACATATTGATCGTGTAAGTTATGCGATCGGAGAGCTAAGTCAAACCAACCTTAGGATTAGTGATTGATTATGAGCATCTTATGAGACTACCAGTTCTGATTGTATAGGGATAGGTATACATTCAATCCGAATATTCAATCCGTCGACTTACCGATATGCTTATCAACCCATCTAGAAGTTTGCTATTCTGATATTTTCTTATCCATTCCAATCGCCGGATTTGGTTTCTGTCATCCAACATTCATATACAAAAATATTGACGCTTTTTTGCAATAATACCTAGTGACTCTTCTTTACTCAATAGGGTGGTTTCCTATTATTTTTTTATTGCCTTAATCGAAAGATTATTACTCCTGGAGTACGTATTTCGCGCTTTTAGATTTTTAAATGACAACATCTATTTTTCGCGATTAAATGAAAAGTGAAAATTTTCAAGCGCGCGAAAACGCGACGCTTAAGTATGAATGTCGGGAAATATCTCCGTACGTCGTATTTCTGGTTCCCCCTCCCGCCCGGTGAGATGACCTTGAGGCGAGGCTTAGCTCTGATACGTCGCAGGATGCTAGCGGATAGCTGAGTACCTTGCTGAACGGTAGCGCTTGGCTTAAAAAAGGTTTATTAATACCTTATCAAACGAAGAAAACTTTCCGACCTTAGCCAGTTTTAATAGGTGATTATTAAGACATGTTTCCCTGAGCTCTGTGCCTCATGCATGCATTGGTAACCTCAGACGATGCATAACTCCTATCCTCTCGTGTAGAAACTAGGTCCCTGTGACGTCATGCGGAGTGGAATCGCATGGGCGCCAATCTGGCCTTTTTCAAATGAGGATAAAATTTGACCCTTGCCATTCGTCTAAACCGGTATTTCAAAAACCAAATAATTTGTGTATTATGAATACACTAATGGTGGGTAACGAATCGCAATCAATGCCTTTCGTTTTCTTTGATGAAGGAAACTACCCTATTCTAGTGAAAATAATTATTCTATTGCATCTAGAAGTATGCTATTCTGATATTTTCTTATCCATTCCAATCGCCAGATTTGGTTTCTGTCATCCAACATTAATATACAAAAATATTGACCCTTTATTTGCAATAATACCTAGTGACTCTTCTTTACTCAATTTTAATGAAAATAATTATTCTATTGCAGGTTATGCCTTGACTCACTGAAGAGCACCGAACAACAGTTCCATTAGAAATTCTCCGCCTCCGACACCGGCTCCATTTGGTCGGACAAGAAATCACGTGAGTATATCTATGGCCGGAGTGGCGCGTTTTTTATTCATTATTTTTTTATCGACCGTAAGATTGAGTGCTATTTCACTATTACTCATCCGCTATCACTACGCCTAGATATAAATGGTGTTAACTCTGCGATAATATCGCATTAAGTCAAGTATCGCGTATAATTTGTGCTAATTGCCATTGAGGTAAATTAAGTGGCAGGTTTTTAAGAAATTTAACGGTAGAAAAAGATTTCGGAGTCACGCTGGAATGCCGGAGGCTCTTCAAAAAGGAAACGGGTATATTTTACCAACTGGAAATGGATTTTGGAGGTCAGAACTTTTCGGGGGAGTCTATTTTATTCAGAGAAAACATTACATTGCACTCATTTCCCCATATAAAACGTAAATATGGCTTTAATTGTGCGGTATTTTAATTGGAGGAGGCGACCGACAGGAAAGATCATTTGAGCCGTAGGGAAGTGTAGCTAGGGTTGACTGCGTTCACATTAGTCGGCTTCAAACGAAAGGCGCCTAGGGGGGCACGGATTAACGTCCCATCCGACGGACTGAGTGTTGTACTTGAAGTGCCCACCATAAAGCACTGAAGAAGGAATAGGGCAGTTTCTGAAAAATATCCGCCACCGCCGCCGAGATTTGAACCTGGACTCACGGGGTGGGAAGCCTAGCCACCATATACCAATAAATGTAGATATGTATTCTTTTTTTGCTGATTTGGTGCTAGGTATGCGGGGACATGTATTGTGTAAAAATTGTTTTTGTTGAGGGCTTTTTAAAATTTTTGTGGTACTAAGTATTTTGTTTTGCATTTTGGTTTATGTATATTATTGTGTAATAACTTTATGTTACCACCCGACTTCATGGTCGACTTGTTACCAATTATTTAATAATAATAATACCAACCCAAACGTAATGAATTTTATATTTTTGTGAAATTTGCGCGAACTTTTTGCTATCTTCGGAAACCATCAAATGTTTCTTAATCCGTAAATATGAAATACGAGGGTGATGCGCCCGCTCCCAGCGGGCTTCCCCCGCTCTTTTCGATGCAGGTCCACAGAGGGATAGGCGCGTTTCTAATTTTAAAATGTAGAAAAAAGGCAGGGTCTTATGTACAAATTTAATTGGAATGTTCATGCACCAATTGAGGTCAGAGGACCTTTTAAACACAACATTGGAAGTTATTACACTATCCTCTGTTAAACGCACATGATGACTCATACTTACGTATCAACAGAAGACTTGAATGTGGAATCAGCCCCATTTTGATAAAAGTTACTTAAAGAATGCGATATTTTGTTGCAAATGAACAAATGTATCAGTTTGTGCGCCGTTAACGTCAGGAATATTTACCGGTGCATTTTTTTTCTTTTTGTTTGTTTTTTGTTTTTTTTTTTATTTAAAAACCAATTTTAGGAAACAATACCAATATTTAGGAAGTAAGATATGCCGTCGCATGTTCTCTGATAAATTCTGTGCATTTTCGTACCTTATTTGTAGAGTTTGGTTGCCTATACGTTGAGAAAAAGGTAGATACCGTAGAAATGATATAGAAGATCATAAAGTAGAAACAGATATATATTTCCAGAAAAAAGCATAACTTTTTTAATACGACGAAACTAATTGGTTATACGTATAATGTGACCTTAATTGACGTAAAATGTTCATAATTGTTTTCTTCCAACGAAGTTTCAATGTTATTTCGGGTGTCGAGAACTTAAAGACACCATATTGAAATATCACTTAGTTGCCCAATATGGGTGTAAGGTTCAAAAATCGTAATCGGATCGTCTGAACTTCATCAGCCGACGTTGTACTCTACGTCGTAAACGTTGCGAGTACATTGAAATCTTATAGCTTTGCTGGGGAAAACCTAGTACAACGAATGGTCTTCTCCTTAGTCCTCTACTTTTAGATCTCATTATGGGCGATACCAATTTGCATTGTAAGGAGATGCCTTTTTTTCTAATGACTGCTATGAGATCATATCTGCAGCTCAACGTTAGGTATCCTAACGTACGGAAGCTATCATTGTTGTTTCATCGGGGACTGGAGCATCGTGTAAGGTGCTTCAATGTTAGACGAGACCCGGGTACGTTACTCTCATGAATAAATTTCTGATCGCACTGGGTCCTTGCGTATGGCATTGTGATATTTGCAACGTCATTTAGTGTACAATGTATGCAGTCATTTCAGTAGAGCCCAAGACTATAATGGGCACACGAGCTACCCTAAGCCAACGACTCCAAGCTGACGATAAGAACTTCGATAGGATAGCGCAGTGTCAAAAACGACCATCTGTGATGAGAATGTCTTAATTACTCTTCGTGTACCCCAAAGAAATGTTCTAATTTTCTATTTACATCCAAGGTTTTGGTAGAGCTAAGTAAGTCGGGTAAGCATTAGGCGATAAAGCCGAAGTCAAGCTCATCATCATAAGCAGTCATGAATGCAAGGATTGGTTTGACGCAGCTCTCCACCCAATTCTCCAGTCAGCCAATAGGCTCGCTAATCCGCGACCCTATCCTCGACCAGCCCACCCGCGCAGGGCCGTCTCATCGACCCTACCAGCGTGGGGCCTACCTCCCGAAAAGTGACCGCTCTGACTGCAATTTGAATATCAATCAATTAATACGATCATCAAAAAATCATTGTTTTCATCGCACTCCTGCCAATCAAGCAATCAAGCACGTCTTTGAACCGTGTTTCTGTGATGAACAATAACGATTTTGTTAACTTTGCTGAAATGGCCATTTTCCGGTTGTCCGCAGCCACAATTTCATTAACACATGCATTATCAATGCCAACGTAATCGATTCTATCAATTTTTTTCTAACAGTTTCGATAAAATAAAATTTAAATGGATAATACTCCCAAAAATTGTGACAAAATTAAGGGTGATGCTCAGTGAAAAAATAAACATACATGATAAAATACAAAAAGCAAATGGTAATTTCCATGCTTTAAAATATAAGTAAGTCCAGCATATAAATTACCGACCATGGTCGGTAGTGGAGTTGTTATTGATTTGTGGAAATTATCATTAGTTGTGCATAGTTTATAATGTCTAAAATCATTTCTGACTTGACCTGTGTAACTGACTTGACATGGAGCACATGTGTATGCTTAAAAATAGACAATATTTTTATTACCATTTTCATTACTTTCGCTTTATTTTGTGTATTATGGAGCCCCAGTCATTTAATTCAATATTAATAACTTTCATATCGAAATAAAGAGATAAAATATTTTCCACAGCAGTTGTGTTTTGTTGCTAACCTCAATTATGAGAAGACCTGTCAGACCCTTGTGTCCCCCCAGAAAAAAATTCCTGGACCCATCACTGTTTAATTCACAACTCAACTACCGACCATGGTTTCAACAAATTATGTCATTTTTTTGGTCAATAACATATCGAAACCATGTTTGGTAGTTGAGTTGTGTTAAAGTGTTTAAATTACCATGTGTAGTTTTTAACATGAATATTTTATCATAGATTCGTAATTGCACCATGCTAAGCCTGAAACGATTTCAAAAAATGAAACCCGAAAGAAAGTATAAAGAATTTTAAAATGCATTGTCATCCGAAATTAATGTTCCTTTAATATTGCAGAAAGTTCCTCCTTACCGGGAACTTGCCATACTACACCAATTTGATTGAAGCACCTTTTCCAATAACTTTGTATTTTAGGAATTTCCTGACAGCATAGTTGCTTACTTGAAATAAGTGATTTGGATGCAGAAAAAGTGGAAAAAATGCTTTGCTTTTAAGGAAATAAACTGACTGGAGGATATTCCTTCCTTCTCAAAATTTTTGAATCATCATTTCGTTTTTTTTTAATTCACTGCACGCTACAAATCGTTTATCAGTCAAATCGTTCCGGGAAGTTTTCGTCCATTTATCTCTTTTGCAAAAGATGCAAACGTCACTTTGATTTTCCTTCTCGGTAGAATGAATCAATCCGCGAAAATAGCTGCCTCTCGCAATTATTTGAAATCGTATACGTGTATATACGTCCATATACCGATGGTTGTGCTGCTAAGTTCGCCTCCAGTGCTCCTGATCTGTTCCTCGTGCTGGAAAAATATTTATTCTGTGCATAAAAATCTCGCATCTGATATCCTTCTCTTCCCGCTTGGATAAATTCGTTTTTATTCCCTTCCGCCGTGGCATGACGTAAAATAACTTCGGCGATCGTCGAGGAAAGAACTGGGGTGAGGTGCCGATAAAATATACACATTTATGAAAAAAAAGAAGAATATCCATCAATCACAGGATCAATAGGATATTTGCTCACTTTTGGGAAACTGCGACAAAAGAATTTGTTCCAGGCAAAAATGCTAAATTTCAAATCTTATCTGTTGGGATATATCGTTTACTTATAATAACTAACGTTATAATGATGAAGATAATTTATGTACTCCCAAAAGTTTGATAAAGCTAACTGGTAATAGCAAAGGATAGGTAGGTTCAGGTGGTCAAGCTGATAAGACCAGAATTGTGCCACCAGCAAATACATAAATGTAGGTATGTCACAAATATAAACGCAGTAACCATTACATATGTATTGTTACAATGAAATGGCATCAAAGTAAATGTTAAATTTTTCTCCTGAAAAAAAGCTATTCTTTTGCTTGTTTTAACATTTTAATTTAATTTTTAATTTAAAAATTTCATTAATTTTAATGTAATAATTTATTTTTAATGGAGAGGGTAATATTTTGATTGTTTGATGCGTAACTTGGTGAAAGGGATTCATAATTAAATTAACAAGAAGAACTTTGTGCTTTCACATAAATATTTATTCACGACCATGATTTCAATGTTAGACGTCATCATCAGGTTAACTCTACAGAGGTCCATCACATCCTTTTATACAAGGCTAGAAGAGGTAGGGAGGAAGGTAATTAGGTTGAACGGATTGGACAACCGAGAAGAGCGGGGGTCGGAAACTTGGTCATAACATCTTTCATGCCATATGAACAAGTTTCCCCACACCCCCTCTCCTGTTTTTCTATTCTCATTGATAGCATGGATAACGGATTATTCCTGTATGTTTACGCATGTGTACAACAATATTACTCTTAGCATAGAAGGACATTTCTCATTGATAGGATGAATAATGGATTATTCCTGTATGTTTACGCAAGTGTTCAACAATATTACTCTTAAAAGAGATGGACTTTTCACATTGATAGCATGAATAACGGATTATTTTTGTATGTTTACGCATGTGTACAACAATATTACTCTTAAAACAGAAGGACTTTTCTCATTGATAGCATGGATAACGGATTATTCCTGTATGTGTACGCATGTGTAATACAAGAATACTCTTAGCAGAGAAGGACTTTTCACATTGATATCATGAATAACGGATTATTCTTGTATGTTTACGCATGTGTCCCTCATGTGTACGCATGCATTACATTCCTTTTCTGGATTCTATGCCCAAGATATTCTATATCTTCCGCCATTTTTAGTAAAACTTGTCTGACGAACTGACCTGTGGCGTACCGTATGCTCGTTGTCTGGTTTTACAGTCAAGTTTTCAAGTTTTCCAAAATCTATAGGGACGGGGAATTCATCGACACTTCAAAAATTGATTAAATAGTGACACACGGGTGTACGCCGCGTTATAAATCTGATTTTTCCCCCGAATTTCCCCGAAGGGAAAACAGGACTCCCGAGCCGCTTAGCAAAAAATTTAAAAGAAGTCACGAAAGAAAAATAATTCATAAAACAACGTTTTTCAATTTAAGTATTCGGACTATACGCTTTTCATAACGTATGTCTCCTTTTTATTTCTGATTGAGTCAAATTGCAAACCTTTTTTTTAATTATTTCCTAAACACAAAATCTATGATGTCACAATAAAAATGAAAATGTTATCAATTTTCGAATATATGCTGCAAGATTCATTACTGCTCATTGTATACAATTTTTAACTTACCTACATACATTCATACACTATGCTTATTGGTTTCTTAATCTCTTTGGAGCCCCATTTTTTTACTACAGCGCAATCATTACTTTCGGAGCAATGTTTGGAACTGATCTCCAAGTTTTATTTTGTTTTGTTGAAAATTCGAAATGCATTGATCGGATTACGTAGATTTTATAACGATAAAAAATATGCATTATCACCGGGAATTCATCCTACTAGGAATTTAGTTCGATCGATTGAAAAATTCCACCGTTGTAAACAGACACCGCATAGTAATGCTAAGAAAAAGTTTTTGTAAAATGTAAAAATGGCAAAAAAATTATTTAGTCCGCTGGCGTCGTCAATTGCGTCCTTACGTTCCAAAATGGTTTGCATCTCATTATTTGTGAAGGAAATCTCGATTAGGTGAAAGAATGAGGACGATTTCGGTGGCGCGAAAGTTTTTTCCGGGATGAAGAAAAAACGAAAGTCCATGAAGGCGACAAATGATTTTTGTTTTTAATTGCATTTTTTTCGCAAGAACCGAAGAAGAATTGGAGGAATTTGACTAACTTTTTTTCTCTTCCGTATTGTTTTCATACGGCTCTCATATGCATTATCAGCAGTGCACAGGTAAAAAAAAATTCCTACAAAAATGGATATCGTTTATTTTAACCTTACCTTCGACCTTCATACGTAATTCAACGTTCGAACTCCAATTTCCATTACCGAAATAGAATCGCATAAATGTAATGCAATAATGTATGCTGTGGGTACTTGTTTTCGTACTGCTACGTAAGGGTATGAAGAAATTGATGATCTATTATGTAAGAATATCAAGTTCTATTCGTGTGTTAAATACCAATTATTGTACGTAACCAAATTACAGGGGAAGAGATATTTAATTTCCTGGCGAAGTTCTTCTATTGTGTGTTACTTTACGTAGAAATGGAAATAAGAGTACTGCTCGTAACATTTGTTTTTAGGGATGCAATAGGACGGCGGAAATTCATGATATTTGTTACCGGAATACGATATTATACGCATTTATCTAACTGCGTATCTTGTTTTTCGAGCCGAGTGTATTTGTTTAAAATCCAATTTGGTAATATTTATAGCGCGAATGTGGTGTGCAGCGACCGAATTCTGTTCAGTAATATTCTTCTCGATATTAGTTATTGCTCAAAATTCATATTTTAAAAAAGCCTCTACGGGATTATTACCTTGAAATTAATGTTTTCGGTATGAGTGATGATGACAATTCTAGGTTTAACGCGTAACAGGAAGTATAAATTTTGATTTCGGCTAACGGTGTTTTACTGATCGAAAACAATAAGCATTTCCTACTCTATTTATGTAAATTCCGTTTCCCCTTTTCCACGTGCCTCCCTGAATGGGCCATGGAATTCATTAAATTAATTTTATTTGAGGAATTGATCGAAAAAATCTTGTCAAAAGGATTTTTTTATTTCATCGATTAAAAATGTTCACACGTGGAGCAACTGGAGTTATGAGGGCTCTCGTCTGGAAACGCTGTCATAATAATTATTGTGGCATATCATTGATAGAATCGTCATGTCCTACAAGTAGTGCATGTGTTAAGACATGGAGGGTGGGGTTCAGGTCGGTGTGGTGGTCAGAGTAGTGGCTTCCCACCCTTCTGGGCCGGGTTCAAATCCCGGCTGAACAGGATTTTTCTGAGACCCCCGCATTTCCTGCTTTGTAGATTGCACTATAATTACAGCACTGTATCCGTTGGATGGGACGTTAAGCCGTGGTCCCCTTGGCGCCTTTCGTTAAGTGCAGGCTAATGCCGACGCCGGATTTATCTCCACCCTTCCTTCCATACCCTTCCCTCACGGCGCAAATGACCTTACTTGTCGGTCGCCACCTCCAAAAGATACCTCAAAAGATGCTCATTTGTTATCCACAGATTCTAATTTAGAATCATATTGACGAGGCATGTGTGACAAAGAGGCTAACGTCCGCCCTCCCTTCCATGTCCCTTTCTATTGCGTAAATGACTTTAGCTACTGCAAACATCATAGCAATACGTGAGGAAATCGCATACTGGAGCAATGTGCAAACATATAAGACTATAGGCATTGAAGCTGTCAGTAGCTGATCAAATACTGAATGAGGCACAGTGCAATAAGCGATGAGCAGTTAGCCTTATGAATGTGAATAATGCAGTCAGCATAAAATAGTGTTAGAAATCATCGCAAGAGGATGATGATTCACCGCTAAACCTGATACGTTTTCACAAAAGTTCATGGATGATGGCAATGATATGTTCTGATCGCCGTCCCTACTTTCATCACCATTTGATTCCAACACCGTATGCCCATGCCTCACTACCAATGAGAAGCATACTTTCTGTTACGAACGTCTAGTACTATAAAACATCAACAACGGAGATTCCATAGAAATTACTAGAACTGCATTGTAAGTATATAAGTATGAGATAGTCATAAGCGTAGTAGGGAAAGTTCTGATAAATTGTTTCTTTACTTCTCCATTTAAATTTCTTTCTTTCAGTAGATCCTTCTTTTTATGGAATAATCTTCGGCGGGTCTATTCCACCGATAATTTTTCTCTTCCATCTTCCATCACTAGTTATTCTGCTGTTATGATTCTTAACAACTTATTAAAAAATAAGTGCAAAAATAAGTTTGAGCTTATAACCATTGTTCGAAGTTATTAAAGCGTTTCATAGCGCGAAGACTGGCTACGGAATCCAGCTAAACGTATATAATTTCAAAATCCTTCTCATTAAGACATTTTATAAATGCTCGGCAGAACTTCGTTGGAATATTTCCGATTTATGTGTTAACGACTGGTGTTAACATCCCCCGCCACACGCCAATTGAGCCGGTTTACGGTGTAATATGTGGATGTATCGACCATGTCAATACCCTATCACCATATAAGCAGTTGTTCGTGAAAGTGTATCCGTAGCATGCTTTTCATTTAAGTGTTGCCATCGCTACACTTTGTTTGGATTCTTTCCGTGTGGGGTCAGAAGCGTCGTATTTCCTTTCGCTCGGATGAGAGCCCTTCCCTTGTCTTCGGATGAGCAGCCTGATGACTGCGCCCAACCCTTTTAGCGTTTACAACTCCATCAATGTGAAGGTTGAGATGCCGGATAAGTGGCAGGTGACAACGATACACTTAATACGTCTTCTTCACTCATCTCAGTTGACCACTATATCAGTCGACTTTATTACGCTCGTTCCGTGAGCGTGGAAAAGTGACTGCGACGAGTAGTGATATGCGATATATCGCTGCCTGTGATCGAAGAGAAGTAGCCGATCACTGCCAGTGACTAAATCAATAAATACTCGAAACCACTGCGACCGTGGATACGGAATAGCATCGGCATGCTACCAACAGTAAAATAAGGATGTCTTATTCATCCTATATGAATTCTGTACGGAATATACAGGTAACGGTTTGAATCATGATGATTATAAAATATGTTAAAAAAATATGCCGACGGGATTTTAATGATTGCGTCAATTCCTTTACCATATGGAATTTCTTAATTGTCGTAGTAATATAAAGTCAGAATCAGAACTATTCCCTCAAAAAAAATATTTTGCCTAATTTTACAATTTTTTATAAGTTTATTTGTTCCTTTTGAGGAGAGCTCATTCCTTGGAATTGGACAAAGTAGCAGGAATAGCAGCGCCACAAATCACCGCTTACTTTTACGAGTGATTCTCCTCGGTGATCGCAGTCACAGTTACTGATGAGTATCAGTCACAGGTATCGAAGTGATTGGAAAATCACAGTCTCGCTCATCACTGTCGAAGAGATTACGAATCTCTCGAGTACGTGGTCGATCTTGATTCGATCTAACATCGAAGCTGAGGCAGTTCGGCTTATAACACGGTAAGAATCGACCGCAAATACTGAATTAACTATGCGGGCAAAGTATATTGTTAAAGTATGATGTTTTCAATTAATTCCTTTTAAGCGAAAATTTAATTTAAGGTTTCCCATAAAAGGATTGCATAGAGGAGGTATTCTCACCTCATTCGGACAGTTGCTATACACGCTCGGTTCTGTAAATGGTTTGACAAACTCTCTAATCAAACATTGTTTGATACATTTTCTCGAAAATGGACATAGTTCTCTTATTCTTGTCTGGCCAAGAGGTGAAGCTTAGTAAATGATACACTGTTGTATGTTCCACCGAAGTTTTAATGACCGACCCAAGAAAACCTTTGATAATGACATCGTGTAATGTTGAAACCTGGATCGGTGAAGTAAACTTCTGTGGAGCATACAACAGTGTATTTTTTATTATGTTTCCAGTCACCAAGTTTCGCCATCCAGCCTTAAGTTGGCCAAGAGTTTTCAAATGACTTAATTTTCTTGATTACCTGATCTATTATGATATTGATCATCGGAGAACAAGCCGAAGAGAGAAACGAAAAGCCTCTAATGAGATATGTATCAAGTGAGGAAGAATTAATGAAGCTTAAGGGAAACTGATAGGAGAATTGACAGAGAGAAACTGATCTTCAGGTTGTTGACTGTTGGTATTTACGCCAATGATACATTATTTTTGGGTGTTCGACCGCGTTAATGGATTCATGGCTGGAGAAGTTTTGATGCAGACTAGTTTATTGCATTCGCCATGAAAAATATTTGATTTAGCCGGGATTCGAACCCGGATCTTCCGATTGCCGGTCAGGAGAAAATGGCTTGGTGGTGTAACTGGTAGCTCGCCTGACCGGCAATCAGGAGGTCCGGGTTCGAATCCCGGCTAAGTCAAATATTTTTTCATGGCGAACTTCATCCTTTGGTGTATTTAACTTTGCACCCGTGCGCGTGACTGCGTACAAAGAGTCACTTGTTCCTGCAGGCTTTGAAATTCGTCGTCGTAGACCAGCGGCAAAATAAGGGTTTTTCATCCCCACAGTGGCTTAGTAAGCACGACCCTCGCCACAAGTGCCACAGTGTGGACTTGTGACTTCAACATCTTGTTCGGTAAAACCCATCCCGAAGTTCGCTCTGAGAAAATAGCTTGGTGGTGGGTAATACGCCTGACCGGCAATCGGGAGATCCGGGTTCGAATCCCGGCTATGTCAAATATTTTTTCATGGCGAACTTCATCCTTTGGTGTATTTAAAAAATAAATAAACAACAAATAGGGGAACCGCGTTTGGCAAGAGCAAGGAATGCGAGAATAGTGCGGTATAAACTTGTAAGCACCTTTGTTTAATGCATCTTTATTTAAAAATGAAAATTTTTAATTTACCTAGACTCCTAGATTTATATAAACACAGTTCTTGGTTATTTTGTGCTGCAATAATTAATTACGTCTCACATTGGTAAAATTGCGATTTTGAAGACAACGATGCTGTTACATAGGTATTAGTAGTATATTCAGGAAGAGGACAGAGATTAAAGGTTTTTGTATATATACGTAAGAAAATTCAAAGAAAGGCTTGTAACATTTATGAATACGAACATATTTTGGCAAGAGTTGTCGGAATCATTGGCTCAAGAGGAGCATAGGCATGGAAAAGCTCAAGTTTAAGAGAAAGAAACGTGAAATTGCTTTGACAAGGGGAGATCACGTACCCCGTTATGATGATAAAAAATTTTCCTCTTGTCTATGCTTGCTTCAATTAAAATTATTCATTCACTTGTAGCCGTATGATCAAAATGAAGACGACAAAAAAGCTATGCAATAGTTTTTATGGCGAAGGCTCGAACCCTGGCTCCCTGGGTGAGAGTCGACGACGGTACCACTATACCAACTGCCCGACACATAAGGTATCTAGCTATTTTAGCATCATACATTTTTATTGTATAACGCTCGTTAAAAGTACCGCATGAAAATTAATTAATTACAGCCAAACAAAGGCCCATTCATTAGAACCACTACCAGTTTAGAGATGTGTTCGCCATTCCGAATGCTATAAAATATACGGCATTGGAAACCTCCACCTCCCCTTATGAGTAAAATTCGTCTTCTTCAATGAGAGCGAGAAATGCCTTTGCAGTTTCATTTGCCATTTTGGGATAAGTAAATAAATGTCCTTTACCACATATATTAAAGTAATATGCACGCTCATTTATCCATAATGAACGTGGTCTCCGAATACAATGTCGATATTCTTCATCGCTTTCATTCGTATTTTCCAAGAGCTGATGAAGCTGCATGCGTGCCATGCCACGTTACATCTGCCCTCAGATTAACTCGGATAATAAGGTTTGAACGGAGGAATATCAACAGTTAAAGTATAAACCGAGATAACAGCCCAAAACCGAGTTAATGCATCTGGTGAAACGCGATTGTTGTAATATCTCCGTTTTTGGAGAACATTATCCGAGCTAATTCAATTATCCTCGTTTTTAATTTAAAATTTTATATTTTGCATTTGTTTTTATTTCGACTGGAATACGTAACTCCCCTCGAATAAATGATTTTTTTCAAAACCTACCAGTGTTGCGGAATTTTTCCACAAAATTTCTAAGTACGAGTGCGTTTCCGTTCATATAAAGTCGGGTAGGTAAATTAAAAAATTCGGGCTATAAATCAAGAAAAATACAGAGAAATATAAAACTGGTATGAACCCTCATTCCTGTTTCTATCCCTTAGCATCTTCGTCCGCTAAGCCCTTTACTAACTTTCACGCAAAAAACGACTCTGAGCTCTGCCAATCTCAGCGTGCGTATCTGCAAATTGAAATCCCTTGGAGAACCCTGCACGTGGGAAAACTGGGTTAGTGCTCTTTCTGTTTTCCCTAGCGTAGGTGGGAATCGATACCACGTGGGGATGGTTTAATGAAAACTCTGACGACGCGCTACAGCAGAATGCTACTGTTTCCTGATTAAAAAGTTTTTCGCCCTAATACACGGGTAGTCAACAAGCCCACTCACGGAAAAGATATTATTTACTCCAGTGAATGGACACAACTTTCTATATAACGATATAACATTACAATGCATGCACAGTTGACGAATATATGCAGTGTGTAAAAATAATCATTAAACAATGTCAATCATCATACTTTTAATAGTGGAGTTTTAATTCAGGATTTCATTTCAGACATTGAAATTACCTACGTGCAAATACAAAATTATGATAAATAAGTAAGAAATATTGGACCTGTTTCAATTAATTTCGAAAAATCTACGAAAAGATGCCTTAGATGCATGAAATGTAATTATTACTGTGATTTTCAATTTTATATTGGAATATATAAAAGATACAGTTATTCATCCAAAATTGACCGCTTTTCTTCGAAGATAAATTCATCCTTTCCCTATTCAAGTGGATCCAAGATTAAATTAGTTATACTTTCTGGCATTGTTTCCATTAATGGAATTAAAGACTGAATTACAGTAAAAAATATTCTGTTTCTCTCGAAGTCTGATAAAAAAATATTATCATTATCATCATATGACATCAATCGTGAGATTTGTCTAATGCCGCTTTCGTATCTGCTAGCCTTTTCAGATATACACATTTCTCCTCTTTTGCATTCTTTACAACCTATTATATGTAACTCATTCGGGGCCGTCCCTTGCCCTTCTTCCCTTCCATCTGTCCTCCTAAGGTTGTTTTCATTAAACCATTATGCCTCATTACGTCGCCATGCAAGTGGTGCCGTCTTTTTCTTAGGGTTTTCAGAAATCTTTTTTTCCTATCTTCTAAGTACTTCCTCATTACCTAATCATACACAAATCACCATCATGCAGCATTTAACAGGATACCCACACGCCCACCACACGGTCATAAAAATACACATATTAGCGTAAGATACGTTTAATATCTTTCAAACAATGGGTTAAAATATTATAAATTGATAAACTTGCAATTTTTCTTCCCAGCAAGTAACGTCATTAATTTTATTAATCAAAACATCGTTGCTGTAGGGGACAGCAAAGGTGCCCGACCGTCCAAATATCTGATCCGTAGAGTGGTATTGCCCTCGCAAGTTTCCTCATATATTGTTTCCTTGTGTCCATTCTAATATTCTTGGAGCAGAATAGTTGCTTTTTTATATGAATACTGCCTTAGGGTGGCTTCATAGCTAAGCGTTTTATCGACGCGACGAGGGATACCGCTTCATCGGCAAACTTTTCCCTTCACAGCTCTGCGTTGCGAAAACAAATGAAAGGCAATAGGCGTCGTCTCATAAAAATCGGTCAAGGAGAAATATCTTATGATTTCAGGCCATTTCCTTAGTATTTACATCATTTTGTGCATTTCTGCGAAGATTTTGTCCTGATTTCATCAAGTCTCGTAGACGGTATCCGATTATCTCGCGAAACGCGGCATCAACGCTTCGCCGATCTGTGAAGCCAACCTTAGGGAGGGCTCCATGACTCCTAAGTCTACTGTGCATCTTCTATTCTATTTCTTGTAGGTATGTCTGTAAGAATTTTGTGATGCGATTGATGATAAGCTGGAGTTAACACCACACGCATGAATGTTAGCGTCTTATTTTTATTATAATGCCACTTTTTGATGACCACGTGGTATGGATGTGATAAGCCTACTGTGTGTTGCATGCTGGTGATAAGTCATCTTCTGCCAAACCCCGTAGAAATCAAACGCTGGATATTTTCTTTGTGTTAACGAGATGCAACGCTCGTAATGAAAATGATACGAGTGCTACTTCATAGGGGCTTTTCTTACACGATTTTGAGCATCAGTCAAGCTAAGGTCTAGCGTTGCGTTAACCTGCCCCGTGAACGAGCCAAGTTTACGCAATAGACTTAGACCTAAAAACATCTTTTTACGGTTAATCACACAAATGACCAACAACTGAATGCGTATAATTTTGGTTTCATTAACTGTTTTATAAAACCGAAATTTCTTATGTTAAAACGTTTGAGAATTTGATGAAAAAAATCCGCGTAAGCGTGCTCCGATCCACCCTATGTAGATTCAATCAAGAAAATGTCTTTCTGACAAGCAATTTTGATACTCATTTAAGTAGATTTATTGAATTTTTGTCCTTATTTTATTATAACAAATCAAATATGATTAAAAATGATGCAGCCGGTCTTGATTTATAAATGGTGTAACTAAACTATAAGTTCATTGATTGTTAGGCGGTACGAAGTTCGCCGGGGCAGCCAGCCCCGCCCCGCCTCGCCTCTTTTCTACGCTTCGCCATCACATCAACCTACGCGGCAACCGCCTCCTCGCATAATCTGGAGTGGAGATGCCTTTGAACCTTCTGGCGTCCCTCTTCTCCTGCGTGAGGCAAACCTTTTGACCTCGGACTACTGTGGCCTGAATTGCCCTTTCCCGAGAACAAAAGTCATTTTTTATAAATTTCGTTTAAAATGTCCAAAACAATATTTTAGTCAACCTTAAACATCATTCCATGGCAAAGGAAACACTTTGTCTTCCTTCGCTGCCCATTTTCCTATAATACAGTCATGTCAAAGAGAGTTCTTCCTTTCCTTTGAAGTTTAAGAGTTAAATGCAAAACTTTTGACCAATTTTTCGCTATATTTTTATGCCTTCATCCGGGCTATGAATGAATACGATTATACTTATTGGTTACGAAATGGCATGATAGGTTATTACAATGTTTTTTCACTATAAAAAAGTAAAAAAAGAAAAATCATTCAACTGTACATTAAATTATACATAATATTATAAATATTACACTAATAACCGTAAATACAGCTATGGTTTTTAACAGACTTTTCTTATGTGAAATTTCTCTTAATGCTCGGGTGTGGGTATCTTTGCGATTTTGAATTATTAATTACGTGGGTAAAAAAACTTTTATATGGGTTGCTCATGGACGTTTTAGTCACGCAAGCCAACCAGAATACAGTTTGCGGATCCTATAGTTAATATTTTTCGTGTGCTTAAATCACGCTACAGAATATTTTCCATTAATCTGCATCCTAAAATCTTAGCTCTGCCTCTCTATATTTATTTAAAATGTTATAATTGTTCACCTAAACGTTGAATTTACAGGAATTATTATACATTAAATATATTTTCGATTATCGCCACTGACTCTTTTGTGGGCAATTCACCGATAGTTACGCGATATGGCGGAAAAACAGGTTTATTATTGATCTTTCATGAGATTTTCATCCATTTTGCTCATTTTCCTTTAATGAAAAGAGGAGTGTGTACTAGGGTGGGTCAGAAAAATCGATTTTTTTCAAATCCATCTGGCCCAATGAAAAAAAGTTGTGGTACCGATCAAAAATAAGGCCTGAAAAATTTGAGACCTCTAGGTGAACCCCTGACCCTCGCTCAAATGCAATTCAGGGGGAGAGGGTCGAAATTCGAAAAAAATAGTATTTTATGGTCATACCCTATAGATTTTTCGTGCATTTTGACGTATCTGCCACCGTTTAGCCACAAAATGCCAAATTTTAGTCCGCGTCCGCGAAGAAAATATTCCAACGCCCACGCAGCGTTGCGGATACAAGAGCCGTAAGCCGATCCCTTCCCCTCCACGCTCGCTTCTCCCCCTCCCATGCCTCTAATACAGCAAAATTCTCCCCGTGCATGCTGCTAGGAGGTCGTTTATCTTTGACAATATAAATCGGAAGATGGTAGAAGGTAACAAAGGAAGCGTAGCGTATTAGGCGCCTCGTCGGCGTTAAACAAATCGATGTTACTAACTTTTAGAGAAGTGATGAAATATTTTTGGATCCAAGAACGCAGGAAAGGAGCCTATGGTCTATGAAAAGTCCTACTGTGTACCGGTTGTGTCATTTCCTTATCAGCTGTTTTCCTCGTGGATGATCTTTAAGCCACCGAGTTCGTCCACCATGTTGCGAATGGTGGGTAGGTATACCTCTAGATGTAGACTATCTAGTTTTTAGCACCATCTCTTATCACTTAAGGATACGGTCTGTATCCGGATAAGAAAATAATCGCGGATCCGTCCATTCCTAATGAATGAATGATTATAGAGTTTCATTCGGTTGCATGTTTGCTCTGAAGGGCCTGTTGCCAGGACGATCGATAACTTGCCTTCTACTACCACCTAGTTAATGTAGTGCGAGGGTGAGGTGCCTCTATCCCTACCGCCTGAAGCAAGTGTGACCACACCCTTCCCAAACTACCGCATTTCAACTCGCTATCTGTTTCCCAGAATCCTTTGGGGGGCTTTCTCGCCTTCCCTTTTCATCGGATATCCTGGCCAAGAGCCTTTCACCCTGGAATGAGGCGAAGCAGTCAACCATCCCCTTTTCTTCTCTCGCCCCCACTTTACCGCCCTAATCATCCCCTGTGGCCCAACGCCACTGTGTCCACTTCCGATGCAAACATGTATACTCTCCTGTGATCATCGAAAAAGGCCGGCTGATAGGGAAAAACAGTAGTAAAAATAAGAAAAGCTTAACGAAATAATTAACTAAAAGGCTTGTTTGCTATTTTTTTCTATGAACGCCGCCACTGAATTATGGTTACTCCAATCTCGCGCTCCGTTCGTATAATACAATGCTAATTATTTCTATAAACCGGCCTTAACGCTTTGCGCACCAATGTCTTTAAATGTAGAGTAACGACGTTACACGGTAGAGATGTTGAGATTGAAAATATGTGCCAATTCTGGCGAACAAGCTTTGGTCTATATGAGGTTAATAGCTGATGTTCAAAATATAACTGTCGCTAATCAAACACTACGATACCTCCATTTATATTGAGTAAAAATAAACAACGGAAAACGTACTACTAAATTCCTATAGTATTGAATGGGTAGTTTGAGACGTGACTTCGTGAAATTGCTTCATGTTGAATCAAAAAACATAGTAGATTTCACCAAAATAAGTTTAACATCGACCAGTTCCCTTTATCCTCCACCGCCAATTTTTTAACATTGTGTGCCTCCCATTTTGTGACATTGCATGTAACCCTTAAAGGACAAGCAACCCTACTCCCTAGCTTCCTCACCTAAGCCAGCCCTCCCTCCCTGCTGACTGATATAAAGTCAAGCCTTTCCTGTATTTTTACCTGACGATTTACAACAAATTCGTCGAGAGTGAAGTTATTTATGTGAAATCTACACGGTTTTTTATTCAATCTATAGCATGCTTTAATACTGTTTGATTTGGCGCGTATAAATGACGAGAATCTTAGTTTGACTTTGCTCTCCACTCCGCTCTCCTATCTTCCAACGTACTCATATTTACTTATTATTTATATATTTACTTACGTATTTCTTCTATTTTACATCCTCGAAAACTTTTCACAAGTAAGTCAGCCGGGGCAATCCTTTACCTTCCTTTCCATCCCCTCATCCTTCGTGATGTTGGCAATACAGGATCCATATTGGATAGGAATAGGATAGAGGAATGTAGATCCATATTGGATATGTATCCTCGCCTGTGGCTTAGTCTGTGAGCTCCATTCTCACCTATTCACACAAACTTCGATAAAAAAAACGAGTAGGACTTCTCACAAAATGCCTTCATTGGCACGAAAATGTGGCCCGCTGGAAAAAGTTTTTGGGAAAAAACAATGAGAATTGGCACAAAAATTGCCAAAGAATTTTGTCGAAATGATCCAATTTTAATATAAATACTTCGGTAGATATGCCATTTTTATCAAATGAATCCACTTAAATGAAATGGCTATTATAGTGCGATAGGTTTCTATTATATTTTCGCTCAATTTTCGTCACTGACAAATATGTATGCTGGGTATGGTATCTCCAGCGAAATACTACTCACGAAAAATACTTAATCAAAGTATCGATCAAAAATTGATTCATCACATCAAAGGACATTGTAATACAGGGAAGAACGAGGTTAGATAAGCTAAAAATCTACAGAAATTGCAAAAAATAGATATAAAATATATAAAAACAAGTGTATATTTACGGGGAAAGCCTCTTAAGACTCTTTTTCGGAATAAAACCCATGGACGGAAAAGGTTCTCACAAAAAGGGGATGTGAAAACCTGAGGAAACATTCTGAGAAAAAGCGTACGTGTTCGTAGATACCCACGGTAATGTGCGTGTCTTTACGACTCCGCGATATATACATGCAATTCCAAGATATTTACAAATTGTGCTGAATGCCCTGGAAATATACTCCTCTGTGTTGCTTAAAATACATCCATGGATTCGGCTATTTTTGTTACGCACAATATACTAGTTGCCTAGATAAAGTGGACGTTTTCAGTGGGGATAGAGCGCGTGGAAAATTCGTAGAAGCGATTGCATTAAATGGATGACATTTTTTATTCAGAAATAAGCAAACAGGTGCTATTAAGAATATTTCTGGTATTCTGTAAGAACTTTCGTGGTCACTTTATCAAGTAAAAGCTTTTAAAAAATTCATATTAGTGAATCATGCATGTCCGAGGATATTCATCCGCTGCAACTATTATGTCAATGTACCAATACTATTACGTTATCCATTATTGCTTTTCATTGTTCTCGGGGAAATTAATTTTCCATCCTTAACATCCTATTCTTTTTTCCATTGGCATTAATCAAAATTTTCATGCACGTCTTGGCCAAAGAGATGACAATAGCATGAAGCCAACTTTTCACGCTAATGTCGGCTAATGCTATTTTCTAACGGTAATTTAGTTCCAACAATGAGACTGCATATGAAATCAGTTGCTCTAAATTTCATTATTAAATGGAAGATTTATGGTAATTAAGAATGAAAGGCATTTTTCTAATAGAATTGACGTGATGATGGCGTTAAAAATATTGAAAAAACATGAGGGGTGATTTTAAATGTTTTTTGCCAGCTGTCTTTCTCTTTGAACTCTGAGAAATGAGTGCGAAGAATTTTTTTAATGCTGTTAGAATAAGACTTGTTTCGATGGTTTATGCACACGCACTTATGTTTAACCTTATCAAGATATGATTCCTCATCGTCATTATACGAGCAATATAAATGCTTGATACATTTGAGTTGTCGCGTTACAGAATTAAATATTTCTTTGTACTTTCTCCTTAAATTATTTTTATTTCCTTTTTCATTGGCCATATGCAGAATCTGAAAATGAATTGATTATCTCTGGGAGCAAGCCTTAAAGGGAATGGAGGCTAATTTGGATGCTACTTGCTGCGGCGTGGGAGGAAGAGGATAAACATGTTTGGAGGCGAGAGGAAATGGAGAAAGTTTGTTTTAGTACCATGGATACGCACCTATTATTGCCTTCGGAGGGATTACAAGATAGGGAGACACTGGGAAGATTCAAAATTACAGAAGCCAAGTTTGTTTTTGAGGTAATTTCCTGGCAGCTTAAACATGTCTCCTTTTTCTACCCTTTAGGGACGCAAATGAATGAATTACCTTGTCCTCTAATTAAAACTTTTACTCCATTATTTATATTACACTCGAAAGTTTGAGAAATATTGCAAAATCCTTGTGCACCCAAGTGATTTTTCAGGATGAGGAATTCTGGATTGGATGGCGAATAAATTTCGTGGAATTCGCGATCTTATAGGATTATAATGGAAAAGGTGAAGTGGACGGAGAGGAGGAGGAACGATGCAGTGCTATCGTGGTGGGCGAAGAAAGAAATTTCTACATGATATACGGAGGAGACAGAATGTATGGATGGAGCGAGAACTAACCAGGAAGGGGATGTTGAAAATAGTGTTAGAAAGTAGAATGTTAGGTAAGCTACGGAGAGGAAGAGATTTTTAGATGGAATGAAAGGGAGTAGGCCTTACAGTGAATTTAAGAGGGAAGTGCTTGAAGGAAAGGTAGGCTCCCAGAATACTTCTTAAGTTCATTTTCATTGAAGTTTATTTATGCTCTGCTGTCACCATAAAAGCATATAAAAATGTATATAATAATTTCTGATCAATCAAAAATATAAATATACCAGGTAATTGGCAATAAGAAGCAAACACGTTACACTGAAGTAAAATTACACTAAGTACAAAAAGATAACATATAGTAATAACTAGGAGGAAGAGAAAAATCAGAAAAGAAATTCCATTTAATTTGTTATAAAATACGAAAATAAATAAATATTATTTATTGACGTAAATGCCCACTGGTCTAATAATAAAATAGCTTTTCTTTGAAAACGGAGAAGATTTTATCGCTAACTACAGGGATTTCCAGAGGTTATACCAGATTAAACAAAAGATACGCTTTGGTATAACTATCAACTGTACCAGTCAATCCTTGGGTATATTTGATTTAAAAAATGCAAGCAAGATCGGGAAATAGCGTTAGAATGAGGTAAACAATTATACGACCTCCTTATGAAGTACCTAATGCTTAACCCATGGTGTCAGGTAGCCTGGTAACCCAGGAAAATACTCTGGTACTAATGCTTTTCTGGAAAAACTCGACGAACACTCTGGAAAATCTGTTACTGAAGAATACAGGGTCTAGCAAAAACAAACCTAATGCGTGAGTCTAATGAATTTTCTGTGTTTTTGTTTTGGCACATTGTTTAAATAGGTGTTTTTTCCCATCATCATCATAGAAATATTTCACCGGATAAAACCTGAGTCTCTTGTTTTTACTTACATTCACCACTGTTCAAACCCTTTGCTACGTTAAGGCCGTTTTACACGGGGCTCGGAATTGCGCAGGTTAGAGCTGCATTTATTTCTAAAATGGCTTGGAATTGCGCAAATGCATGGACGGAATTAGAACAGGGGCTATTTTGCCGTCTCAAATTCACGCATTCTCGCATGTGTTCTAGCAATTCACCGCTTTACACGACGCAATTTTGATTGCGCCTTCGCACGTACGTCAGATTGCGCAACTCCGTGTACCGTGTAAAACGGCCTTTAGAGTGCGCGCCTCCACCATCTTGGTCGTCCTTTTCATCAATGTTCACCCCTACGCCAGAGTAAGTCCCCCGGCTCATCCCGGTCAAGAGCGCCCGGCGCCTCTGAGATCACGAGAGAACAGACCGAGTTCAGCCGCGGATGAATTAATCTCCATAATCGTGCTTTCCCTTTAGGGTTCGACTTAATGCTAAAGAGCAGAGAATCCTCAGAGCCAGTTCTTGTGTTTAAAGAAAGGTCTTCGCAATATCCTAGAAACCTTGAACCTTCGCTCCGTGGAGTTAGGTATGTAGGGAATTCCGTTTATTGAATCATAGTTCAGTTCCCAAACGGGTCCTGATCATATGCCACGGAGAGTCATTGGTGAATTGAGTGATATTTACAATATCAAGTGTCAATGAAATATCCACCGCAGAAGTGGTTGACGTACATTACAAACTGTAATGAGAAAAACGAAGCAAAATTCTCTCTCTATTCTTTCTCAAATTGGATGACATAATTGTAACTTGAATGAAAAGCAAGGTTTTGAAACAGTTTCTTCGTCAATTTTCAATTTTTTTTTATATATTAAATCTAAGATTAAAGTTATTTCTAACTAAACGCGGTCACGCTGGCCTCGGTGGCGGTGGGGTAAAGTCCTTGCCTGCTAATCCGTAGGTCGTGGGTTCGAATCCCGCCTGGGTAGGTGATCCCTAACCAGGGCATGGATGTTTGTGTTGTGCTTTGTTAATGCTGAAAACCCGTTATAAATGCCGCAATGTGCTGTTTACGGGGAAGTGGGAAATGCCGGCCTCGGTGGCGGCGGGGTAACGTTCTCGCCTGCCAAACAAGAGGTTGCGGGTCCGAGTCCCGCCTGGGTAGGTTTCCCCGGTCCAGGGCATGGTCGTTTGTGTACGTTTGTACTTGTTACATTTGTTGAACACCCCGGTGTAAAATGGCCAATAAGAGCTGTATCCGGTGGTTTGAGAATAAAAAAAATAAAATAAAAATAAAATAAATAGAATAAAGAAACGAACGGGAATAACTGTAAGAAAATTATATTTAATGCTTATGGCCGGTAATAACTATTAGCAGATAGCTTATGGTTCAAAGCATCATGTTTTTTTATTCTTAAACAAGGTATTTATCTTCATTTTCCTCTCGGATATCTTGCTTTTTAGAGAGATAATTTGATTATTTTCGTGACTGTGAATGAGGAATATCTGTTGGTGATTTCTCGTGCTTCTTCACGATCCCGGACATATACTCCTTTGTACACCGCATTCCTCATACCTTTAATTATTCGCTTTGTTGATGCTGTCTTCCATGAGGTCAACGCCCTGAGTGAACGCGTTCGTGTCGGATATTATTAAGTCAGCCCCGAGCTAAAGTTTTATTTTCAATGTACCGCGTGCATGACCGAGTGCATTGTATTCGAGAGAATAAGTGCCGCGCTTAAAAAAATACTGTCAAGCGGTTTCTCTGTATGTGGTGACGGAAATTTTCGCTCAAGTCCCTACCTCATGTAAGACAACTCTCTGTTTTAACACGTTCCAAGTCTATTTTTTTCTTCGTTCGAAATAAAATTCATACCTCGGGTGGTTCTTGTAAAAACATTATTTTTCCACATATTATCTTGCATAAAGGAGAACTTAGCACTGCGCCTTCGCATGTACTAATATACATGTGCATAAATTTTTTAGAAACATTACCGATGATTTTTCTATGGGAAGTGATGTTCTCTTCCATAGGGTGGTTTCCTATTATTTTTTTAAAGCCTAAATCGAAAGATTATTACTCCTGGAGTACGTATTTCACGCTTTTAGATTTTTAAAAGACGATATCTATTTTTCGCGATTAAATGGAAAGTGAAAATTTTCAAGCGCGCGAAAACGCGACGGCTAAGTATGAATGTCGGGAAAACCCCGTGTGACGTCGTTCTGGTTCCCGCTGTCGCCAGTGAGGTGACCTTGGGGCGAGGCTTTGAGCGCTGATACGACGCAGGATGCTAGCAGGTAGCAGAGTACCCTGCTATCTGGTAGCGCTTGGCTTAAATAAGGATCATTAATACCTTATCGAACGAAGAAAACTTTCCGACCTTAGCCAGTTTTAATAAGTGGTTATTAAGAGATGTTTCCCTGAGGTCTCTGCCTCATGCATGCATTGGTAACCTCAGACGATGTAAAACTCCTATCTACTCGTATAGAAACTAGGTCCTTGTGACGTCACGTGGAGTGGCATCGCATGGGAGCCAATCTGGCCTTTTTTCAAATGAGGATAAAATTGACCATTGCCATTCGTCTAAACCGGTATTTCTAAAACCAAATAATTTGTATATTATGAATACACTAATGGTGGGCAAAGAATCGCAATCAATGCCTATCGTTTTCTTTGATGAAGGAAACTACTCTATTGTATGAACTTAAACTTCCCTTAAGATTAAGATTATTTATTCACTCATAGTTTTAGCAGCCCAGCGTTCTTCTACTGCACCTTAGCGTACGTTTTCAAGTGATAATTTTATATTTCTCGGGAATGTATTTATTTTAATGGCAATATCAGCACATACTCCTAGCAGATTTGCAATATAGATTGAGGTACGCATTAACTGAAGTGAAGCGTGATTTTTTTAATTCGAATAATTACATATTAAGTTGAGTTAACGTGGGAGATGCTTGGTACAACAAAACCATTGCTTTAAGGGTACCTAACATAAAATAATTGTGATAAAGTTCGCTATTCTTAGATTTGCCGTGTAACGATATGGCCAGCTTGCAATCATCCCATCTTTAAATCATCTAATTTTCAGTGACCTTTCTTCCCATTTTCCTGGATTTCATAAAACATCATCTAGATTCTGAGCACACAATTCTTTCGCAGTTTTTGTCGCCTCTCTGACTCAGCTAGTAGTTTCCCTTTAGATGGTTGCCATGGCGATGGCTTTCTCGGACGTCATTGCTACTGCGTTAATTATTCCGCGCTCTAATCTCTTTCCATAGCTGCACACTTAACGTTCGATTGAAGCCTACTTTCATTCCTTTGTTCCCAAGACTTTCAGGAGGGCTGTAGCTATGGCAATTGTCTTTCATCATTCCCATTAAAACGAACTTGCTTTCCTGTTGCTTGTGTATTTTTTCCTTTTGTTTCCACTGTGTCCCTGGTGCTTATATATCATCCTTGTGATTCAAGTTATAAATGGTTACTTAGAATAGTAAACATCCAAAAGCATCGAAATAATGAGTCTTAAGAATATTCTGCGTATGTGAATACTTTAATCCAAAGACAGTATACACACCATGAAGATATTTATCTAAATATTTTTTCACCATCTTCTTTAAATTGCAGGATACCAAGAAAGGGATTATGTGCGTTCCATATTTAAAAGTATACTCGTGGTAAGTGCAGTTATCGATCTCTAGCTATTGTAAAATAATAAATATTAAATTTTGTTAGACTAAATATTGTAGAACTAGTTCAATTCATGAGGAATTTAAGGAATAAATTTTAGTAATTATGGAGTTATGTTAGGGAATAATTTATCAGGAATGCATTTGGGGGATACTTCTCTACGAAAGTGAAGCATAGACAATGAAATCAGCGGATGAGTAAAGGGTGGAAGCTTTCGAAATGTGGTACTACAGAAGAGTGATGAGGATCGAATGGATCCACTG
Organism: Ischnura elegans; assembly: GCF_921293095.1. NCBI lineage: Eukaryota > Metazoa > Arthropoda > Insecta > Odonata > Coenagrionidae > Ischnura > Ischnura elegans. The sequence continues at coordinate 21,203,371 of NC_060256.1, forward strand.
AGTGAGTGATGAGGAAGTCCTAAGAAGAGTATGAGAGGAGAAAAGCCTCGCGTAAACTTTGAAAAGAAGACGAAACAACCTGATCAACCTAATTGAGACATGATGGCCTGATGAAGACAATCGTCGAGGTAGAAGTAAGTGGCAAGAACGGAAAAAAGAGACCTCGAATAAAATATATGGAAAAGTTGAAGAAGACTGTGAGAAAGAAGAAGTCGGCAGATGTGAAAAGATTACTCGACAGGAGAATTAAGTGGTGAACTGCGTCAAAAAATGTAAGGATTGTTTACCGGAGATGATTGCCATGGTGATGATATTTTCCGAGATTTTACATGTTCATATTCTAACTAAGGAAGAAAGTGTTTGTGAATTTTTCGGCGTCGGAAAACTCGTCTATGCAGTAAGCGTAGATGGGTTGGTCTCGGCGGAACCTCGCAATTGAATAGACATATATTGAATTGAATGAATTGAATAGACATGTTCTGGAATGTCTTTAGGCCTTTCGCGGACTCGATCTCGGAACCGTTAGGCCAGTAGCCAATCGCTCTACCCTCTGGACCAACACGCTTCCCTGTCAAAATGGAAGTAAGGAGTGGAAAATGAGATCCTGGTATCCATGATCTATTATTTCGTTCGCCCGTGACCCGTTGAAATCACCCTTGAACGGTAGTAATATTACTGCGTATCACTTAACTCTACTAGATGTACATTCGTTGCGGTAAAATTTTGCAATCGTTTTACTCTAATTTCCCGGTAAGCAGTAACTATCTGAAATTTTAAAGAAACGTCATTTCCCGGAGACAGTTCATATTTTAAATAGTTTCATCGCATTCCGATCAATATTTCTCGAATTATTAACAGAATTGTGTTAAATGTGGATATTAGTTTCAAAAAGTGCCGCACATTATGGTAAAGCTAGAGTCGAGAACTTTTAATCCAATTACAAACAAATAGAGAATTGAACTGTCGAAATGATTGATAAAATTTTATCAAGTTATTTATGCATAAGTATAGGAATAGATAGATAAAACCTATATTAAGAAATAAAGTGCTATTCTACTGCTAGCATGTGAAAAACTTCATTTGACGATTTTTTTCGTTTTCTTTCTTTATGGACTTGTATTTTAATCAAGAATACGTTTTCCACTTTGATGAGGGACATTATTCTTGAAAGAAAAACACTTTTTAAACGTCCTTCCCGCGATATTCATCACCGCACGATAGTTATTTATTTGCCTCGGCATCCGAGCACCGACCTCCAGCAGATTCTCAGAAAGAATGAAATCACCATTGCGTTTCATCGAGGAAGTTCCGGATGGGAGTTCGAAGGAGAGGTGGAGGTTTTTAGGAGTGGGGCCTTGACTTTTTCTTCCCTACCTCCAGCTCCAGCTCGTAACTGCGCTTACCCTCGTAATCCCTCCTTTAAGAACTTCCAGCATCACTTTCTCAACGTCATGCCGCCGCGCTTCGACCCAAGGACGACTCGAAAGAAACTGCGGAAAGCGCTCACTCCACGCCCTATATGTCCTCTTACGGAAAGGATTAGTGAAAGAGAGGGCGACCTCGTCCCAACATACCCCAACCGTCTCTACTACCTTGTCTACTCTACAGACTTAACTTTCGTGACTTCACTTAAGTCTAATCTTAAGTGTGGTGGGGTATCTACACTTCAGCTTTAACTCGACTTCAGCGCCGTGATTGTCTATATCTGGAAATGATTATGTTGACAGATCACCTGCAAAACAATCTTGCGTGCTGCGAATTTCTTGTGTATTAATTCATTTATCGATTTTCTTCCTTGATTTTTTCGTACGCTTGAGGTTAATTGGCGGATTTTTAACTTTTTTAGACAGTTAAAACGGTTTCTTGTGGAGGGCACCGGTGTGAGTATAGCTGTACTATCAGAGGCATCTGCGTCTATTCCATCCCATCAAATACAGATATGACTATTATCTAGCTCATCCTATCAGAAAAATTAGTAGAACTCATCATTGTTCACCGTAATTTGGTAAAACAAAATAGATAAATAACATTGATTCCGTAATGTAACGTCTGTATCTAGGAGAGCAATTAGTGATTCTGTGATCCAATGCCACGGCTATTTGAAATATACGTCAAAACTCCGTGAATTAACCATTTTGGATTTAGAAGGTTAAAAGGAAAGACCAATTTCAGTCCCTGAGCGAACGCTATATGGCGAGAGGTGATGGCGCCAGGAGGCCAGAGGAAATTAGAATTACTAACAAGCTTGACTTCGTGGAATGGCATATTCATAACGTAAACGAAAACACTTAGTCAAATTCCACTCCTTTATTAAAATCATTGATGTTAAATTTTAACCTTCAATTCCTCCCACGTCCAATTAATTCGCCATATCTTATCCCCCTCGGCGTCCCCAGGACTAAAATTGAAGCCCTATGCAATGGTTTCAATAGCAGTGTGTGGGATTTTACTAAGTGCATTCGTTTACGTTATTTTCGATTATGACACCATGGAAACTTAACTGTTTCACCGGATCCTCAGCAGTCGTCTCAGTATTAAAATTCCTTAAAATGTTTCTAAGTTTTATAAAACGGGTTTCACCGTGAGCAACAGGAATAGCAATTTGTTTTCACAGAAGTAAAACCAACAATAAGATGAGAAACTCCACAAAATAAATTCTTCGATTTAATAGCCCCAACAATAGAATGTTAACTAACGAAATAGAACGCTTAATGACCACATCATGGAATACAGCACAACTTAGAACATACCTAATCAACGGGATGAGTCAGGGGTGGGATGGGTATTATCATGTGCCATTTACAACAGTTGAAGAGCGTCAACCGTGCGGAAACAGTTTCCTACGCAATTTAAGTATGGGTTATAAGTGACTTAAGTGGTGGTGTACTTAAAGGAAGCTGGTGACACCTACACTACCACCTTAAATAGAGAGCCAACTTAAGTGGTCACTTAAGGTACTAGTGTAGACCCGGCATACGGTAACGTGGTGTCGTGTCACCTGACATGCCTACGATTTTCACAATGGTACACTTTTAATGAGCACTTTGTTGCCAAGAAAAATTATTCAAGGTGAACACATTGACTTTTAATGGATGGGTGAAGCTACAAATATTTTAATACACGAGGGGGGACCCAAAAATAACCGGACACATTTTTTTAAATCAAAATTTGATTTATTATCTTACAAACGTTATTCACCTTCGAAGTGCTCTCCATTTACACTGATACATTGGTTAAAACGTTTTTTTTTCACAACGCGAAACACTTTTGGTACTCGTCGTTTCCGATGCCTTGCAGGGCCGCCTTCGATTTTCTTTTACCCACATAATATGACCAAAACATTTCCCATCCATCACCATTTTCATCCGGTTGAACAAAAGGAACGAAAAAGGCGGCTAAATAATGGCTCTTTTTGGTAGAAAATAATATTTGTTGTGAGTGTTATTGTGATGTAAAAGAGATCCAATTTAGATAACCTCCCGGACGTCTCGTTGATCATAGATACTGCAGACTACCGATTATCCGGCTGCTGTTAATCCGGGTTGCGGATTATCCGTGTATGATTTTTACTCTCGCTCAATTTATTCCGCGATCTTTATAAAAAAATCGGACGCAAAATCATCCGAATTGCAGCATTAATGCTAGGATACACCGGGCTTATAATTTTTGTTAAAATCCCCTTCGTAAAGTGGAAGCGATGACGCGCTAGCATTCACGGTAGCACTGTGTTCCTGTTTTCCAAGCCTCGCAGTGCGCGACCGCGCTCCTTGATCACGGATACACGTCGCGCAGCAGTTGCAACCCGGGCAACTTGTGCAAGACGCGACTACGTGCCGTGGTGCCTGACAGCGTAGTTTCGGACGTCGAGCAGTGGTTTTTAAGCACTCGTGCAAACCATTTTCTGTACCCGTGATCACACAGCCACGGATGTCTGGTTTACGAAACCAGGCCTTACACGGAACATTAATAAAACGAGCACAACCATGTTAAAAAAAATGCCGCTTAAAAAAATCGCGAACTGGCCAAGAAAGCTCTCATTGAGTCCGGGAAGCACACTTAAATAGCATAATAACTGCATATATAATAATATATTGTTTCTTTTAGGTAAATTATGAACATTGCAAGACATATAAGTGAAAGTTTGGATTATCCGTGTTTCTAGATTATTCGTGCCGTCTCTCTCCATCATTAGCCCGGGTAATCGGAAGTGTACTGTACTTGTGCTATGTATCGCAGGAAAATTGACATCGCGCGGGGCTGTAGAAATGGCTTATAGCATAATGTATCATACCTCGGTGACCATTGACCAACCCACGACCTTTGTTGGTGAAATAGTTCCCACAGCGATCTAAGGACATAGTCATTGATATTTTCATCCTTCCAAAGCGAAGGTTCGACTCCTTAGTGTTCCGAATACTCCGCCCAATACTTCAGTGATTTTGGTCCTCCGTATGACCGTTGACTGTCAATTGTTTGACAAAAGGGATCTGGAGACCTCTTCAATTATTTTAGAAGACCTAAAAACCTATCATCAGGCATGATAGATTTCCACATTGTACGGAAAATCCTCGGTGACGTTTGGCCCACGCATGTCCCAACAAGTTGAACATACGGGTATGTGGACTGCACCGACTTGGGCATCTTTGGAAACTCACAAGGTTCGGCACCTAGTCAGCCAAGCTTCTCTTTCGCGTCCCATTTGACCTCCTTAGTGACCACTCTTGTCGCTTCACAAGGGCCAAGGTCGGCTTTTCTTGCCTGAAAAAGTAGTTCAATTGTTTTTCCTTTGCCCAAAAACCTAGGAAATGACATTTTCACCTATAAATTAAGACTTTTTTCCATCTTGAAATTTGTGGCATTGGAATCCCTTAAGGCGCAATCAAATATTGCGTTTGGCAGGGGCGCAGCGAAGAATTAAGGTTAGGGGGGGTTTTAGGCACAAATAATACTTAGGGATGTGGGGGTATTGCACACCCGCCAGGGTAAGCAGGAGTTGCGAGGGCCCTCCTTAAGAAAAATAATTCAATAAGAATAATGGTTCAAAATGGCGAGTTTTACGGCCTTCTGATGGATATTTAATTAAACATTACACTATTCTCTAAGCAATACTGATCCAAATAAGTGAAATGGATTAAACTTAAAAACTTCTCTGCGCTCTGGGGGGGGGGGGGGGGTTTAACCGCCAAAACCCACCTCGCTGCGCCAATGGCGTTTTGATCAACATTGTGGGGTCAATATGACAAACTTGTAAACTGTTATTCACGCTAAACCGAACATACAGTCTTTTCCGACGTGTGCGCCAAATTTCATGAAAATCGTACCACTGTAAGCGCTGAAATTGGGGGTAAAAAATGACACACGATTAATCTACATCTGCATACCATCCCGCAAGTCGCCTAAAAGACAGGGGTAGTTAGGACACCAGCCATTTGCTCATGAAAAGGAAAGGCTCTAAAGAAATTACGACCGGCATTTATTAACGTCCTTCATGGTTCGGGGAAAAAGGAATTCGCATATCTATCCCTTCGGCAAAATATCTCTCTTAATTTATCGCTTCTGTCGGACCTGGGAATATAGTGGGCCTTTAATATTATGTTCTCCGTGTCGCTCTTGAAGATATCCATTCTCAATTGTTCAGCAATCTAAGCCTAGCACGCAGCTTTTTTCTCATTTTCAGCGCGCAGCAGAATTTCATAGAGTTATCACTAATTTCGCGATAGATGATAGCGTCGTCAGCAAATTAACGTATTTTACTGCTAATTCGGGAGCAGAGGTCCTTAATGTATATAATGAACAAAAGGGGGCCAGTAATTCTTTCTTGTGGAACACCTGATGTCACTTCAACTACATCAGAGCTATTCCGTCAAGAACTTTTTTTTGTTTACGATCATTCAGAAAATCGTCTATCCAGTTTACCACTGTTCCGTTTAATCCGCATGACTGTATTTTGTATAAAAGTTTATTGTGAGGTTCCGTGCTGAAAGATATCTTCAACTCTAGAAATAATGCATCAACTTGTCTTTTCGATTCACCAGATTTAAGAACGTCGTGAAAAAAGAGCGCGAGCTGTGTTTCGTATGATATACCTAATTAATGGGTGAGCATGTATACTGTAGGTTTCTATCGTACAGGCGTCTTTAATGGAGAGGCAAAATAAAAGGAAGAACCTGACATTCTGGGCTGCGAGCGCTACTTAAACCAGTAATCATTGAATTCGGTCGAAAGAGACTGAAAAGTATCATAGGGAAATGCTCATAAGAGGGGACTTTCCATCATCATAGAAAACGAAATGCATTGATTGCGATTCCTTACCCACCATTAGTGCATTCATAATATACAAATTATTTGGTTTTAGAAATCCCAGTTGAGACGAATGGCAACGGTCAATTTTAACCTAATCTGAAAAAGGCCAGATTGGCGCCCATGCGATTCCACTCCAAGTGACGTCACAGGAAACTAGTTTCTATACGAGTAGATAGGAGTTTTACATTGTCTGAGATTACTAATGCATACATGAGGCACAGACCTCAGGGAAATATCTCTTAATAATCACACATTAAAAATACCTAAGTTCGGAAAGTTTCCTTCGTTTGATAGGGGAATAATAATCCTTATTTAAGCCAAGCGCTACCTCCTAGCAGGGTACTCAGCTACCTGCTAGCATCCTGCGTCGTATCAGCGCTCAAGCCTCGCCCCAAGGTCACCCTACACGCCGACAACTGGAGCCAGAAATACGTCACACGGACTTTTCCCATCATTCCTATTAGCCGTGCGTTTTCGCACGCTTGAAATTTTTCACTTTTCGTTTAATTGCGAAAAATAGATATCGTCATTCGAAAATCTAAGAGCGTGAAATACGCACTCCAGGAGTATTAATCTTTCGATTTAGGCAATAAAAAAATAATAGGAAACGACCCTATTGCATGCATTTTTAGAATGACGCCTCGTGTAAGCCTAGTTTTTTATTGTTTCGTTATTTTCTAAGTATATTTTCCGACGTACTCATTAGGTAGTTGATTGAAGCCATGTCATTATACCGAATCGGAGTGTGTTTAAAATTTTGTTTGCCGACAAACATTCGGGAACAGGAATTCTGAGAAATGTGATGATTACTTGTTTGTATCGGCAAATGTTCGGCGTAATAGATCGCGTTTTGTTGAAAAAATCAAACTTGGACTCCATTTCATACCGTCGGGAAATGAAAATAGGAAACACGCTGTAGAATTAACTGCAGTGTTTGACTGCCTCTTGAAATTACCCTCGTGAATGACGAATAAACCTCATAAATTGCCGTTTGAGGATGATAAATATTTGCCGCTCGGCTGATGAATTTATGTTGGTTGGCAGCATCGCTTAATTCATCTCCCAAATCATATGGAAGCTCGCATTCAAAACCGTATCAACTTAAACGAGCTATTTCAGAGCTAATAAGCCTTTAGATTGCTAATTCACCGCTAAATATTAATCCACTCTCGCGATACATTTACTTGAATCGTTAGCGCTGTGGTCAATCAAACTTTCGGATACTCCCTTTTCGAAGCGCTTCGAATTTTTTGCCCCTTCATCTGATGCGTCCGAAAAGTGGTAATTCCTACTATCCTTGTAAGTCACATCACCCACGTTGTGGCAATCAAATAATCCTCTGTACACTTCGACAACAGGTTACGTAAGCGTAATTCAGACCGACTTTTTGTTAAAGTTTGTTTTAAAATGATGGGTGATGAAATTAAAATGCTTTATGAAACTTGTCTTTGCACTATCAGCATTTGCCTGATATGCGAACATTGTGCTAGTTTAAGTATAAAAGATGTTTATGTATTTTTTAAAAGGAATAATTGTATTTTCTCCTCTTTTTGAAACACTTCTTACTTCTTGAGCTATTTTATACGAAAAATCTACGGCCAAAAAACCCTTTCACGGGAGAGTTGATGACGTCATGAATTTATGACGTGCAGGTCACCGCTTTCCAGCTATTCTTTAACCCTGTGCATCGGTCTCATATGGATCATTGTTATTTACACTCTTTTTGGCTAATCAATCTCTCATTTGAAGGTTCTCCCTGATCCAGTAAAAGAACCAAAATACTAGTGACGTCACTAACGTTTCTTCTAATGACGTGGAAATTTTCGCGTTTGTATGCTATAATATTAGGAGACAATTGTTGAATCGGGAAGATTGTTTTTTTTACGTCGTGAATTATCTTTCGCTTTCATCTACCGCATCCTTTTATTGATGTGCGAAGGTAATCATGAAAGTGGACTTTCGCGATGTGAATACCCCAATGGAAATTTCGCCCATAATTTATGTTGCACAATATAGACAGGCTTTCTCTAAACATTTTTGCGCGAATTAAAAACAATCCTCTTTACTAAAACTTTCTCTAAAAAAAATTTTTCTCTGAAACAGGGATATGAGCTCTACGGACTTGTATACGGAATAGAATATGAAATTGTTCCTTAAGACACAACCTGTTAAACTCTCCCTTTTTGGATCGACCCTTGAGAATAAGCCCAGGTGGAGCAGGTCAAGATCCAAATCAAGACAAGTAAAGAGCGGATAGGGCTATTCACTCCAAGAGGCTCTTTTCTAAGCATGAAGTTAAAGATCTCCGCAACAACACACGGTTGAAGTGATCGAATTTTGAGCTGATCAGTTGAAGATCTTCAACGTCACGCGTTGAAAAGGGTATTGTGGAGGTCGAAATAGCGCTATTCGCTCTTCACTTGTCGTAATTTGCATCTTGACCTGTTCCGTTTTAGCTTTTCCTCCCGGCAATCTATCCGCCGTGGGCATGTTTTGTTTGAATGTGATTATGTGCGTATGAGTGAGTGTCAAGGCTTGTTAGTTTGAGACTGTGTTCTTAATTGGTATAGAATTAGTGTTCAAAAAACATTTTCGATTGACCACGTAATGACAAGCATTAATCACGTGGGAAACACAATGGCAGGAAAACTTCTCATAAAAGCTCCAATAGGTAGACGAAGGGACAAGTACCCAGGACAGATCAGGAAGGATACGAGGAAGAAGAGCCTCAAGAAAGAAAAGAAATTGCTTGGGACAGGAATAGATAGAGGGATGCAGTGTATCAATCTTAGGAATTAAATACTATGTTTATCTCTGTATACCAGTCGTTGCTAAGTAATTTACAATCGTTAATAGAGGTTAAAGATTCCTTGACCTGCAGTCGCACTGTCTTAGCTGATTGAATGGAATCAAATTTTCTCTTTAAGCCATCCATTGCCACCTGACATCGCGGAGAGAACCAAACCCTCCTTCGCTACACCCCAACTTCCTCCACTTTACGCAACTGGCGCTGATGAGGTCGGCGCACGCACCGCAAACTGCCAAGACCCCTCTGTATCTTCATCCCCCTTTCGCACAATTCCACGGCGTTCAAATCTCATTACGATTGCCTTTATCGAAGCGGAGATGTGTAGGGGGTGATCAGTCATTTAGTTGGCAGAGGGGTAAGACTTTCGGCAGCTGGGATATTAATAGTGTTGCTAGTTGTAGGACGGAGAATCTGGTGGAGATATATGCACCTACGTCGCAGTCACAGCGTGTGTTGCCACTAAGTTCTGCGAGCGAGTCATTCGGGGCGAATTATTTCAAGTGCGATCAGAAGTGCAAGAAAATCGAGAGGGGCAATCAGTATTTCTCGGGTAAGAGCGAGTAAAATGTACTCGAGTATTGTTATTGCTATTCAAGAACTCAGACATGTACTTATAAATTCGTCTGACTACTTGAATTTCTAATAAGTAGTGAAATACCAATAAAATTGTCTCTAATTCTTACTCTTGAGGGCAGAAAAAATATTATAAACATGAAAATGACGCCGAATGAAATAATTAAAAATAAAATATTTATCAATAATAGAAAAAAAGTTGATTAATACATAGTGAAAAAATCTGTTTTTAGAATGTGAAAACTTACTGTTTTTTAATTCAACTCAAACATAACACTACAATCACAATATAAAAAAAATAGTTAAATTGTTAACTGGCTGGTTAGGATGAACATGTTTTACCGGACAGCTTTAATGCGTCTACGGCGTGACAAATAATGTGATGTGTAGAACCGGTGTCAACGGCCCTGATTACAATGAATACGTTATTCATCGAAACTATGCCAACGGATAGAGATGGAGCATGCAATCCTGATGAAAACCCGAAGTGTTTACGTCATATATCTCTTTTTTTGCAATTCGCAATTTTGCAATTTTAATGTTTTGAGGTTTTTTCCTTTACTTTTTTCCCCATGATTATTTGGTATCTTTTTGACATTTGAAATCACTCAAACTAATAGAGTTAAAAGACAGAGAAAAGACTCACAAAAAAGAAACTTTTTGGGGTTGTATATGTATTTTGAACGGTTGGATCGTAGTACCATAAGTTTGTAAATAGAGTATTATTGGTTGTCCCGATCCTGGGCTTAAAATTATTGGCTAAGTGAATGATGAAATTATGTATTGTAGGGAATTTTTGCGCGGCAAGAAATTTGAAGTAAAACACTGAGGATTTCATTTTGGATTGTTTCCTGCCTATTGCGTATGATTCCTGTATGAGGAAATTTCACAGGTGCATGACTCGGGAGGGGTTCGAAACACACGCGAGCTTGTTCGAAGGCATTCGGGGATAAACTGGCATCGGTGAAAAGTGAAAAGCAAAGGAAGCTTCCACAGGCGGAGTTGGTGGCGAATTGTCTACATTAACGGGGAAAACAAAATTAGATAGGAGAGAATAGGTACACAATGAGGAAGGAGGGGAATTGGAACAAAAGGTTAGAGGAAGGGCCAATCGGATTAAGTGCAGACATTAAATGGATTTGTGAAGAACGAAGTGAGTGGGAATTCTCGCGAGGCGGTTGGCACGTGATCCAAATGGAACAGAAGCGAGAGAAAAGCGGCAAACGAAGACAAGGCGGGATATTTATGACCCTATTCAGCTGGGGCCCGAAATTCCTGACCACGAAGTTGATGCTCTATCCATTGAAGAAGCGTTGCATGATCGATGTATATGTATTGACGAGGGCCGAGTTTGTTAGATTTACCGTGATTTCGGCGGGGTTTTATACACACAGAAAACTCCCTTTGCTTTTGGCCCGCAAGATTCACCAATAGATGGCACTGGGGCAGCTCACCACTCACCAACAGAAGAAACGGACAAGGACACAAGGATGAAAGGAAAGATACACACTCCCACGATAGCTGAAAGAGACAGGAACATGCGTTTCGGGGCACGCTGAGCCCAAGAGAAATAAGCCAATATGGCTGCTACACTATGTCATCCATATATAAGGAGGACGATTTTCAAGACTCGACATGCCCTGAAGACGATGGACAACTCGCCCATCGAAACGTCGGCCGAGATGGAGATGGAGAACCTGACCCGGCAGAAATCCCGTGTAACCTTCCACAACACTACTTCATTCATTCACACGACGCCTTAAGCGTGAACATTCAAATAAATTCAGAGGTAAGGAAAGAAAGGGATAGGAACATATAATAGAAAAAGGAAGACGGTGCTGTGGTAGATGGAAAAAACCAGAAAATCAGAGGATAAAAACTTTATATTAAAACTAAAACTTTACTTACCTGCCTTATAACTGAAACTTTATCCTTGAGTATGCGTAAACTCGACGTTATTGGTCTAAACACTTACGGATACACATAGCGATCAATGTTGTCGATCGGGATAAAGGCTGATTCCGTATGCGTTATTCGGAAATCGTTTTTTCGACTGTTAACTGTTACATTCCATATATTCCATTCTGCTTTGTTCCTCTATCTAAAAATTCAGCCATATGACCATAAATAGGGTGGTTTCCTATAATTTTTTTCTGCCTAAATCGAAAGATTACTACTCCTAGAGTACGTATTTCACGCTTTTAGATTTTTAAATGAAAGTGAAAATTTTCAAGCGCGCGAAATCTAGGTCCTTGTGACGTCACGTGGAGTGGCATCGCATGGGCGCCAATCTGGCCTTTTTCAAATGAGGTTAAAATTGACCATGAACACTCGTGTGAACTGGGATTTCTAAAACCAAATAATTTGCATATTATGAATACACTCATGGTGGGTAGCGAATCGCAATCAACGCCTTTCGTTTTCTTTGATGAAGGAAACTACCCTATTTCAAGTTTCCCACTTCTCTGGGTACTCAGTACTGTCCTCGAGGAATGCCTGGTGGCCGGCTAGTGCTTTATAAATGGTTAGTTAACAATGGCCTTAGACAATGACACAAATATAGGGTAGACGTTATTAATGACTTCAAGAACTTTCCATCGAATCAGTGATTGATTGGCCGTGAAATTGAATTTAGGGTTTAAAAGCAAAAAAAAATATTGTATAACATTAGCGAAATCTATAAATTACTTGCTTACTAACTTACTGCCTCGGCCATTTATACCCTAGATGGCATTCGCCAACTGTCTGCCTCCAATTCTTCCTATCTTCTATATCCTCCACGCTGACTCCCATTCTCCCCATATCAAACAACACCTCATCCTTCCATCTTTTAGCTGATATTATTTCACTAAAAAGTCCGCGTCCGCGTCCAGCCCTAGTCCGCGTTCTGGAAACAGAGAAAGTCAATTGGTAAATTATTACACAGTAAGCTGCTGCGATAAGCTCTCAACGTCACCTGTAAATATTTGGACATTTTCTAAGATTCTGTGCGATTCCTGGATACTTTTAATCCAATGAAGTAAACCAATCTAATGATAATCCTAGTGTCGCTATTACCTACACGACAGTCATAAACCGTAACAAAACATCGCTTCAAATACAGCGATCGGAGGATTGAAGTACTTTTTGTCCCTTGTAGCGCTTATTGCTCACTGTAAACTTAATGTCATCATCTTGAAATTTTCTCAGCTTGTAGAGTAAACATTTTTCAGCACTCGTCTGTTCCTCGAGCGCAAATGAAATATTTTAGAAATCCTGTTGTAAAGTGAGAATGGTGCAAGTATCTTACTGAGACAGTAAGATATTTGCACCATTAGTGGCATAATTATTTATTATTTATTGTTGTTTTTCTGAGGGCAACAGATTTCTTTAAGGACGCAAAATAAAAGTTTCAGTATTTCACACAGATGCAAGTAAAAAACCAGGACATTTGCCTGTCCCGGGGAACATCGCGGGGACACCGGGACAAGCGTCCTGAAAACGGGACTGTCCCGGGTAAACCGGGACGTATGGTCACTTTATTCTAGAAGCGTAATTTTGGATTATTGGAGCACAGTTCGACTGAGCATGTATATTGACATTGCGGCTGTGAATGTGCTTCAGACTGCTGCTTCTATCATTTTGACTGCAGCCGCAAGCAGCTTGAATGTGGATAAAATTACCTTTTCTTCTTCTCACACTGAGATGTCTCATTTCGTAATGGAATCCCTTCGAGGGATCTTAAAGAATAGACGCTCTATTTTTGTCTTTCAGCTCCTTACTGTTCGCATCCACCCTTTTTCCACGGTGACTGGACCAAAATGGGTCGCTTTTTCTTCTAGAAAGGCTCACGGTGGAATAATGTATCTATAAACTTTGTCACTCCTCAGTACCACTTTTTGTTGAAATAATATCCGTTTATTCTATTTCTCATGCCTTTGCTATTTCTATGGAAATATCTATTTGTGTCTTAATGTCATATTATATAGAAATTGACAGAAAAACGAAAAATAAAATAAAAGTGAGGAACTTACGGGGAAAGGTTGTTTTTACAAATTTTCGATGGGACGCAGACCATCTTTCTCAAGTGAGAAGTCTAAGTTTTTTTGTGTGCCCACCCCAGGGCAAGAAGAAGTTCCTTTACATTATTTATAATGCTCGTGTGACTTTATTTCAAACGTGTGTCATATTATGTATATTTTTAAATATTTGTCTTCAAATTTATCTAATTATTTTATTCTCAGTTTTCGTCAAAGGTTGTGCTTACGCAGCAAAAGATGAATTATTACTATATATTGTAAATTGTGAAAAGCTAATTCAGACTTGCAGAAAAATGTATCACCATTGACTAGCTAGGTTACTCACTGTGGCCTATCTAGACTGAGGTCATCATCTATCACCAAAAGTGTTTTCAGTTTTAAAATCATTTATAACCGAATTGTAACACGGAAATTTAAGACATGGTCTAATATCTAGAATGTGATTTTCTTTGCCATTTAACGAGTGAGAAATATACAGGAATTCTTACCCGGTGGAAAGCCCGTGTAAAGTGCATTCATAAATGCCGATCGATGGGAGAGATTTTGGCTTATTAATGGACTAATGAAATCAATCCTATTCCGTAAATAAGCCTTAATGATGCGTGATAAATTTCGTTCGTAACTTCACAATTAACTACGCGATCTTTCTTCACCCACAATGTCAGGGATAGCGCCAATGACAGATCAAATGATGATGTCATCATTTTTAAGCATCCCAGCAATGATAGCTCGTCGCCCTTACCTTCACTGACCACGTAAGTACTACGTGAAATACAGCGCTCAGTCAGCGTCCGAAACCAAACGCATATTGTGGCGACGCCAGTTACGAGCGTAGGAAACGAATAGGTCGCCTCAAATGGCAATGAGATATAAAAAATTATGGCTTGAGCAATAATTTTCCCCATAGTTGAAAAGCATAGCTGAAGTGGCCACTGGACTTGTGCGTGAAAATAGAATGTGTGAATCAGGCTTGAATAGTAATTCAAAAGAAGAAATTGTGAAATATCGTTAAGGTCTAATTATATTTAAAAGTATGTACTCGTTGACTCCATTGGTTTTACGGTCTTTTTGGCTCATTAACTTAGTTGATGTTTTGTAAAAATATAAAAAAAATATTTCATAACATACGATGTACGGTCATTTTCAAAAGTTTTAGGGCCTAGTTCTTTTGCGCCACTTCAGCTCCTCGAGGAAATTGAGTTTCCCTAACTACCTTGGTTGCCATTGGCTACGCACCGCAAATATTTCGTTTGCGCGTGAAGAAGAGGCACCCAGAGGGAGAAATTACTTGCATGTGTATAATTCTCTTTACATTTATGCTGGATTTAATGATTATTATTACTTTTAAAACCTGTGCATTGGTTCGAACCTGTGCAACGGTTTTTTCCCAAACAGTTCAATAGGTACATTTGAAAAACCCTTTAGCAACATAGCGTGAGCATTTTGCACCATAAAAGTTTACCTGCAACATACCTTGAAGTAAAATGCGAACCGTTGGTAACATTACAATGAAATTTAGGAAGAATTCTAGCAGGAATATATTGATGTCATTAACCCCATTAATTTTTATTTGTAATTTAAAAAAAAAAGTTTTGGAGGAAAAAAGAGAAAAAAGTTCCTCTTGGTATCTTTTCTTGATAATGACACGGGAATGTTGGAAAAGTTTGAGGATATTTTGAATAAATCTCTGTGAAATAGATTAGTATTTATATGTTATAATTAAAAAAAGGTTTGGTGGGGAAAAACCGGATCGGTATATTAAACCGATGCACTGGTGATACCAATTGTTTTTTTTTTTTTGACGTAACCAAGAACCGGTTCAGGGTTTCCTTAGCCGCACAGCAATACACGGGGCAGTTTGCAGTACTTGAGTCCCTTTAGGGTTAAGGAGCACCGTGGGGCATGCCCTGGATGGGGGTCGAGGGGTGGGGCGATGTGTGGAGAAGCAACAATGGGCAATTAGACCGCATCACTCCTTTGTCCTCCACGGCTACGAAACACTTGGAGGAGATGTCGGTAATTTAATCACTCTTTGAGTGAACAACAAAAGATCTCCCTTTCTCTCTCTCTCTCTCTCTCTACATTTCTGTAGTTTCTGTATTTCCGCAGTAAAAAAAAGGAGGGGAAAAGGTGTGCTGTAGTCGGGTTCATTTCTACGCGAGAGGATGAGGAGAGAGCAAAGGCACCTGACCTGGATATATTCGCTCGTGGCGTGCGCGCTTTGCTTGCGAGAGAAGTGGATGGAGTCGGTAGTGGATAACAATCCTTAAGAGAGAGGCAAAAAGAGAATAATAATAATAATAATGCAAAAAAGTGAAATAAGAAAACCGCGACTCGTAACATAGGTCACGGGTACTTCGCCACGATTATTTTCGTCTCTCGCTCGAGACTTCTTTTTTTTCTCTTCTTCAGAATAGACATTCTTTCGCGCACCTTCTTTGCTTGGTGGCTTCACCAATGCGAGTTACACGCTCGGGTCGGCAAGAAGACGTGGTCACGCGCCCGCTAGAGTAGAGTTGCTTTTCCGCGAATGTAAAAGAAACTGCTCGGCAAATTTCTCCCCCCCCCCCCCTCAACCCCTCACTTCGCCTACTTAAAGCGACTACGGCTCCACTCAGCGGGCTCGTTCGAACTAAAAGAGGTTCCTACTCTTCGTCGTCGACGATTCGGAACCATTGGGGTGGAAGGTCTTCCCGCTGCTTTCCCAAACTTCTCTCTACTATTCTCTCTTTGCCTCTCGCTTGGATCTCCGTCAACGGTGCTATGGTCGCCATTATCCTCCGTCGTATACAAGTGACTATTATGTCCCAACAAAATCCGGGGAATCATTCCGAGATGTGTCCTAGAGCTCTCTTGTTAAGTTCCATCGTATTTACTTATCCGTGGAGCGTATTCTACTGTTTCTGAAGTAATTTTAGTGTTTTTCCATTAACATTTTTGGGATTCTGTGGTTGTATTTAATCGAAGCTCACTTGAGTACCGAAGAAAGCACGTATTGATAAATACTCCACAATTATAATCAATGGTGTTTAACTCCTATGTTAGTTTCATCCAGAAAAACGTCGTGAATATAAATTTCATATGAATTTTATATATGCTTCAGTCAAACTTTTCCTACTTTTTTATTCGAATCGAACTCCAAAATCAATTATTCGTGTATGTCTTACGGGAATGAAAAAATAGATTAATGTAAGAGCATAAATAATATCTTCAATTATAATGTCTATAGAATGCTGCTGAGTGAGGCAAATATGATGGAATATGCTACTATCATACTGCGCTTTGAATTTGTAACATATTAATACTTTAAATTCTGCAATTACTATCTTGGTTGCCCCAAAAACGCGTCACAGCATTTGCAAAGTGTTCTTTGAATTCCTAACTTTAAAAAAGTTGGTGAGTTGGCTGGATGGTTGAATTATTCATACCAACTCCAAGTACGCTTTTAAGTATATCTGTGGAGGTATACATAATATTTTGGGCCTCTTTCTTTCCTCGAGTATTGCACCTCTCGTTACTTTCCCTTCAAGATGTAATTACTTGTACCAGCCGCATGTGCTTGCGTTTACATATGAATGCATTCTCTCCTTTTTTTTCTTCCCGCAGGCCAATTCCCGACAGCGACGGCCGTGGTCCATGGTCGCCTGGGACACGATGGGTGCTCCCCGAGCGCTTTAAAATGTGAGTGACGCTTTGATTTCCTCCTTTTTTTATTATTTCCCTTTTCCTCCGGCGCCTCCCTTTTGTCGCTAGTGAGCCAATCCTTCCATTGCGAAGGCGACCATTACGTCTGTGGTTCGGGCCCTAGCGTTTGCATCCGAGTTGAAAAAAAATAAAATGTCGTGTGTTAAAAAATTGTCCGCCGTATAACAAATTAGCGCGCTGCTTCCAAATTGGACAGCTCATCCTAGCCGGGACAACGACGAGGCCTTTTTCGGCCTCTGATACGAACGCCGTGTCTCTCCTCCGAGTCCTGGATCAGGCTCTACGGGAGATTTTGTCTCCCATGACACAGGAAAATATAAAAAGAGGGTGGAGAGGGGAGATTTAAGCCGAGGTTTTTCCGCCACTCGCTTAATTATTTTTAATTATATTTTTCTCCCGAAATTAGGATTACGCCCGCGTGCAAATAAGGACTTGCGAATTCTCTACTCCTTAATTCCTGGTATACACTATGTTATTTTGACTAAAGATGCGCAACTTGGGCGTTTACTGGCCACCACATTTGGTTTTTTACTATCTAATTATTCTGTCGATACGATGTACGTTTCCATGGTGCATTTAAGAAGAATTCTAGTATTCTCTCCTCCCTTCATGGAGTTCCAACAATTTTATTTTTAGGCCTTTTCTCTTTCATTCTATCTAAAGATCCTATTTACTGCACAGTGATGAAAAAACAAACAATTAGGAATAACTGTCGTAGATTATGTAGTAATTACCAAATGAATTAAAATCCATGAATCGTAGAGATTAATGTGTCTTTGTCTCAGTTTTATATCGGCTAAGGTAGTTTACAAGGAACATTTTATCAACTAGGAAGCCCACCATCTTTCATCGTATCTAAAAATCCTATTCTCTTCCTTCCTCTCCCTCGTTTCACTTACATTCTACCCTCTAACACCGTTTTCAACATCCCCTCCCCGCTAAGTACTCCCTCCATCCATAACTTCTGTCTCCTCCGTATATCGTCTATAAGCTGTCTTTCCTCACCCACCATGTCCAGCACTTCGTCGTTCCTCACCCTCTCCGTCCACTTCACATTCTCCATTCTTGTCCACACCCACATTTCCAACGCCTCAATTCTTCTCTCGTCCTCCAACAACAAGAACAATTTAAGTTTAAAAAAAAAGTTACAATTTTTCATTGAAAATATGTTCCAAAGATAAATACACAGCATTTCAATATTTAGTTCCACATATTGGAGAATATCTACTAGTGGTTTAAAACATTCTACGATAGCTACCTATGTACGTATCTTTCGCGGGATTCTTTTCTGAAGTCATTTTTTTTGCAAATTCATTCTCAGTTGTCGATTAATTTCTTTTTCCATCACTTCTTCGAGCTGGACAAAGATATGTTTGCAATACCTTGTTTAATGTCCTCGAAGAAAATTTAAATGGCATATTACACCTGATCTTTATCCTATTTACGGTTTACATTATACTACATATACGGACGGACGTATATTATCTTAAAGTGTTTTTCACCTGAGACTCATAGTTCCCTCACATTTATTTAGATTTTTGGAACAGTGAGTCATAAAATGGCCCTGTTATCTGATAAATTTAAATTGATTCCGAGCCTTTAAAAGCTTTTTATCTTGAGAACTCACGAATGGACACAAAAGTATTCTAATTTAGGGCCATTATTTTTATGTGATTGCCGCTGATTGTCCCCTGCACGAAATCTTATCAAATATTGAATATTATAGCATGCCAATGTAATTAGTTTTCTACCAGTGAGTGAGTCCACGTGAGCGCCATTTCATAGTGTATGCCGATTGCTGAACTAGGAGCTGTACACAATCCGCCATTGGATTTTTCTTTCAATCCAGTTTGGTTGGAACGATTACGTGAATAGGGTAGTTTCCTTCATCAAAGAAAACGAAAAGCATTGATTGCGATTCGTTACCCACCATTATTATATTCATAATATACAAATTATTTGGTTTTAGAAAGCCCAGTGGAGACGAATGGCAATGGTCAATTTTAACCGCATTTGAAAAAGGCCAGATTGGCGCAAATGCGATTCCGCTACACGTGACGTCACAGGGACCTAGTTTCTATACGAATAGATTGGAGTTTTACATCGTCTGAGATTACCAATGCATGCATGAGGCACAGAGCTCAGGGAAACATCTCATAATAATCACACATTAAAAATACCTAACTTCGGAAAGTTTCGTACGTTTGATAATGTATTAATAATCCTTATTTAAGCCAAGCACTATCTACTAGCAGGGTACTCTGCTACCTGCCAGCAGCCTGCATCGTAGCGGCGCTCGCATCGCGTTTTCGCGCGGTTGAAATTTTTCACTTTTCGTTTAATCGCGATAAACAGTGAAATTCGCACTCCAGGAGTAATAATATTTCGATTTTGGCAATTAAATAAATAATAGGAAACCACCCTAGTATTTTATTTTATTTTATTTTAATAAAGATGTACACATACAGTAAGACTGCCAATTTAAAGTGCACTTATAACAACAAATCTTACATAATTAAATAATAATTATTCATCACAAATTTAAGTAGAATAAAAAAGAAAACAACAAACATTTATCCGGCTTTCTAGTCATTTACGCGATAAATGTGTTAATGCGCGATGAGTGAAATTTTTAAGTGTCAGAGCAAACGGATCAATATCACCGGGGAGAGAATTTATTAAAAAGGAAAGTCTATGGAAAAGTGAGCGCTTAATTACAGATAGCCTTGGTGTAGGAATGTGGAGTAAAGAGGTAGATCGGGTGTGGCGGGAAGGTACTCTAATGTTGAGGTAGGAAACAATGTCAGGAATATCGAAGAGGGAGTTAAGGGTATTATAAATGAATTTGATGTCTGATTGAAGTCGGAGAAGGGAGATACTAGGGACGGATAAAGAGGATAAAACTGCTCTAGTAGGTGACTCGCGGAGATTTGGGTTTCTAAATTTTACAATTTTTGCTAAAAAAGTTGTAACACTGTTAAGGGTGACAGGATTAGTGGGAGCAGACATTGACCGATATTAGTCATATTTTGCGAGTGTTAACAGAGGGAGATCACTCCCTCAGGTCTCGCTTGGTCTCGCTCGCTTGTTTTCATCTATATTTTTATCCACGTAGAGTCTCGAAGGGTACTCAAGGTAGGTATAAATATAAGGAGGTATTATTCTAGAATATCCAGTCCCCGAGTAGGTTACATTACTTCATTGGAGAAATGGACAAATTCGATCACCGGCATTCATTTGTCGTCGTACCTTCGACACGCGCAGAATACCAAAACATCACAAACCTCTCTCTTTATCAATTTTCCACTCGGAATTCCATGTGACATAGCGCGCGGGTTATTTTTCGCCCGAGATAAGATCAAGACACCCCCGTGTAGGATGCCGTGCCCATCCTTCCAACTCGAGGATACGGAAGTTGAAGGAAACGGAAGTTAATTTCGTTTATGCAATGAAGTTCCGTTTTTGAACAAGAAAAAAAATTAAATAATCCCTCCCTCTCCTCCATGCCGCCCGAATGAATACCCAGAATCCATTTCCGCTCATTGCGCTGGGGGCCGCGTTGCCGTCTGGGTAATTTCCATCGTACACTGTCGCGTCCCTTTAGGATTCCCCTCACGGCCCCATTCGACCCTCCCCTTGCGCAAGTTTCTAATCTCTTTATCGTCGAATGGGGCCCTGGAATCTTGACTCGTGCCTCACGAGAGCCTCCCCCCATCCTCCTGCTCTTGAGTCGGGCTCATTTCTGTTGGACGAAGTTGTAATCCCTTCTCTTCAGGGATGCCTGGGAATCAGCTAATGTCCCCAGATCCTGGCTCTGGCTCGCAGTAAGGGAAAGGGTACGCCGCCGAGGTGATTTTTGATGCGATATATATCGGAAGTTTTCAGTAAAATCGAAGAGCTACATCTACATACTTCACAGCAAGCCGGCGTGTGGCAGGGGATGTTAGGACACCAGCCGTCTGCGCGTTATAAGCAAATCCTCAAACAAAATTACGATTCCTCTATATTCTTTTCCCACTGTGCTCCTTTTGTTTGCGTAAACAAATATTTTGCTATGATTATTTGATTGTATCTTCCTTCCAATGATCGCCGCGCCGCCATTGGATTTTGGCGGCCATTTTTCGAACTAATCCCCATACTCAAATTTAAATGAATAAAGAGAAATGGGAAATTTAGTGTTTTCACAATTTTTCCTGAGGTTTCAAACAATTTTAGAGGGGTTCGTTATAAGACTTTTTGTCGTATCTCATCCCGTTCACCCCGAACATTTGTATGAGTGAGTGGGTGGTCGAAAGTGGGCTTTATAATATACTAGCTGACCCGGCGAACTTCGTACCGCCTAACAATCAATGAACTTACAGTTTACTTACACCATTTATAAATCAAGAGCGGCTGTATCGTTTTTAATCATGTTTAATTTATTATAATAAAATAAGGATACAAATTCAATAAAACTACGTAAATGAGTACCAAAATTGCTTGTCAGAAAGACATTTTCTTTATTGAATCTACATATGGTGGATCGGAGCACGTTTACGCGGGTTTTTTTCAACAAATTTTCTTACGTTTTGGCTTAAGAAATTTTGGGCATTGTGGTTTAATAAAGCAGTTTATGAAATAAAAAATATACGCATTCAGTTGTTGGCTATTTGCGTTATTAGATGTAAAAAAAATGTTTTTAGGTCCAAGTCTGTTGCATACACTTGGCCCTTTCAGAGGGCAGGTTGACACAACCCCAGACCAACGCTTGACTGATGCTCAAAATCGTGCAAGAAAAGCCCCTATGAAGCAGCATTCGCATTAAATGACTTAAGGCGCGCCATTTTTAGTATCTCTATTTGGAAAAAATGCACTGCGTAAACGTACTGCATGCGTAAACGCACCACGGTGAGCCCTACACATTCGGGTTTAATGTCAAGCACCTTCTGATAAACAACAGTTTTTGTTTTGTATCAGGCGCAAGATGAAGCGGATGAAGCTAAATAAATATAGCGTAGCAAAGCAGTGACGCAGCGAGGGGAGGCTTTGGGGGATAAACCCCCCCCTCCCAAGAGCTTAGAGAATTTTTTTATGAAAGATTTTGTTATTAATATTAGGGGGACGGATGACTAACAAACAAAACATATTTAACTATTCACACAGCCACAAAACCCACTATTTTGAACCATTTATCTTAAAAAATGTCTGGGAGAAGTGCCCCCACACTTCCCGCTTACCTTAGCGAGTTTTCTATACCCTACAGACCCGTGGTATTAGCTGCGCCCAAAACCCCCTATCCTAGCTACGCACTTGAAGCGAAGGAAGAAAAACAGAGGATGGTTTATCGACTCGTGAACATAGCACGCTAAATTGACCATGAGAAAATCATGGGTTTTCATTAGCACATGATCACAAACAACACAAAAATTGAAAGAATGACCATGCGATTTTTTAATCGTTATCACGAATGCATAACGAATTTGAAATTGGATACGTTTAAGCTCAAAAGGGCATATGAGTTGAGATCATGGAATCTACGGAATGAGGACTTCCTAACCTTTGAATTTTCCTTTGAGTAAAGTTGCGTGAATCACATTCATCACCAATTTTTTAATGATCACACTCGTTCCGTTGGATAGTTATGGTTGGTTTAGGCTTCGAAAGATCATGAGCACAGAAACTACATTTTTCTGTAAATCGTGCCTTGGTAAGCCAGGTACGTCCAAGGACTTAAAATATTCAGATAGATAGTTGGTGATTTCGTCTTCGTTTGTTACACATTTAAAAGATTCGAATCCATGCAGAGTACGAACTATTTGAATTTACCTCGTTTTAGTCATCCACATCTTCGTTCTTGCTCGCTAAATCAACCATCTTTGATTCGGAACACGGACATTACCGTTTGTCAACAATTGCTTGGAGATTTGTTTACAAACACGGTAGTGAAGTGTCAACTCGAGCTGGGCTACGGCTGGGCTTACAATCAGCTCGAATTAAATTTTAAAAATGTAATTTCAATTTAATTAATATTTTGAATATATTTAGTAATTAAAATGTTATATTGTTACTAAATTCAGTTATTAAAGTGGTAAAAACAAAACAAAGTATTTAATTTGTAGTTTTGACCGACTTATCAATTGTTGTGTTACTATAACTCCTAAAAGCATGTCCATAGGAAAGAGATGAATTTTTTGTGTGAAATTATCCTTTTTTTAATGGCCTATATGTTAACCCCGCCTGAGACGAATCCAAAGAACCAAATCTCATTGAAATCGGTGCAGCCGTTCTCGAGTTATAAGTGTTCTAACTAACACGATTTTCGACTTTCTTTTATATATATAGATAGATACAGTAAGGTCCCCGGTAGAGGAAAATATTTCCTCATTGAAAAATTTCACTGGCATTATGTACACATTGTATGCGAGCTTGTAGCAGATGGGAAGAATTAAAAAAATTCAATCGCAGGCTAATGCCGACACTGATTTTCTCTCCTTCTTTCCAACTCCCTCCCCTCATTGCTCAAAAGACTATATGTCGGTTTCCTCCTCCAAATACCATACCATAAGGATAGACGATTAACTAGAGACAAGCCGATCCCAGCGGGTGCTATTGGTGACGGCGACAATAAGGCTCGCATAAATTTCCGTGAGTGTCCATTCTTTACCTAACAGCATATGTCCATCTCCATGGTCGGCCGGAAAATGCATTGAATACTCCCGTTTTTATTAAAGTGATAGAAATTTCAGAGAGACTTACGTATAATGTACACCACGAAACTTACGAAAACAACTGTAATTTGGGCCTTGGAGCATACAGCGCATCGCAATCTCTTTCGTGAGTATAAACTTGGTCCTTAACCAGGGCCTGGCCCCAAAGTGAGGGGCCCCTCACCTAAAAAGGGCTGAATTTGGGAAGCTAATTGCTCAAATATCAGGTCACGAGGATACGGTAAATTTTATACTTCTTCATAATTTATGGTAAATTACCATCCCATCAAATTTGCGCAGAATCGGAGAGGAAAGTTCCTTGAAAGTCTTTGATTTGTAAACTGGCATGCCCTCAATTTCCTTCGTACCAGTCATAAGACTTTTTCGCTTGTATTTGTATTTTATATTTGATTTATTTCTTTTACCTGGCCCAGATGAGGCCACAATCCGGCCCCTCCTCCTCTGGACCAGGGCTTGGCAGCCATCATGCAGCGTGTTAAGTAGCCTTGTGTATATTGATAACTCTAATGAGCTTAAAGAGCTAATTCATGGTCCTCTACCTCACTAGTATCTCAAAATACGGCAACTGTGCATCGTTAATAAAGCTACAGGTTACTTTGTTTATTGTTAAAACACAATGGTGAATGCAAGTGCATCCGTCTAGAACGGAAACCTGACCACCTATTTTTGAGGAAAATGGTTTCGATGCACACTGATTCCTAGGTTTTCTCAAAGTAGTAATTTGGATACATTTTCATCATTTCCTCTCAAGAACTGCCCGCTCTTGCTGTTATGTGGTGCCTAAATCCCTTAATTCTGTCTATTTATGGCACAAAACTATTTCGTTGGGAGATCTCTTCGTTTTCGTTAAGTCTGGCCAAATCAACGATTAAATATAGCTATGGGTAAGCCATAGATTTTTTTACCCCTAATAAATGTTCCAAACACTTCCCAGAAAGTAGATTTTGAATAGAAATCCCTGCATCTGGAGGAAGTGGAGGAGGAAATTAACCACAAAAAAGATACTTTAGAAAACGGATCAATGTTGAAACAAGAACAAATTACTTCGATCCTCCTTGGATTGAATATTACAGATCATCAAATAAGCCTAGAAAAGAACAAGTGAAATTGCAGAAGTTAGTTAGACGTTCCATAGAGGGGTAATTTCATTGACTAAAAAGTTGTGCATATTTGGCCGGATGTATTAACGTAAACGACGCAGAGTTTAGTGCGGACATTTTTTAAATTTGCCCTTCTAAAAAAATCCGTGAAAACCTTCTTGGAGAACTGATTTTCAAAGAGACGGTTTTATAATGTCTGGTGAGCGTTGTCTGGAGCATGAGTTAGCCGTAACTTTAAGTAGAGAATATTTTAAAGCTGATGGGGATGTTGGAAATAGTGCTAGAGGGGAGAATTTTGTGTGAACTGGGTTTTTGAGGTAGGGTGTAAGAGGATGGGCCTTACCGTGAATTGAAGAGAGAACTCAAAGTTGGGATGTTGTAATGGCCGGGGTAAACTGCAAAGTGCTGCATGTAAACATACCTTTGCCAGTTAAATACTTAAATAATGATTCTATGTCGTTTTAGATCATTATCGTAATAATTCAATAAATCGTGGATTTGTATAACTGAGATTTCCGTTCAATTCCTCCATCAGCTTTTCACATTTACTTTAATCAGCTGACCTTTTCATCTTTAACATTCTTCAACTACTTTTATCTTCATCTCATATATCATAAATGATTCCTTCCTATACAGTTCTTTCATTCCTCTTACTCTTGGACAATTTTCGTCATTAGACCTTCATGTCTCATGTAATTTCAATGTTCATACCGGTCAGGGTAGTCAATCAAGTGTAGGCGAAATAAAAATTGGTATTGGAATTCAGAGAACTTAGATTAAGAAAAAACTTCGGTCACACAGTCTAAAGGCTTAAATAGTAGTCGAACACATGGAGCATTGCATTCAATTCGAGCGGCGAGTCGATTCGTTTTTACTTGTTTCCGTTCAGACGGAACAAGAGAAAAGGGCGAATATGAGGTCATTTGCGCTAATTTTTGGCTACCTGAAGACCAAGAGGGCTAAGGAAGCAGCTGAGAAGTCGGCAATAATAAGTGCAAACGATGACCAGATTGTGGCTGCTATAATGGCAAGCCAAGGATGTGTTTCGTTATTGTAATTATTTCAGTGACTTTAAATTCTTTAAGATTTTAAAACAAAGAATGCTCTAGATATTACGCTAACTTGGCTTTAACAGTGGTAAACATTTTCACGTGTAAAGATTTTTAACCTCTGTCACGCTTTTTTACAGAATGCGTCGTTGTAAGAGTACATTTTCGGGTGCTCAGTTTTTTTTGAACGAGCTGAGCATTTATTTGAAACTAATAATTTTTCCATTTCCTATATTCTATCATACCTGCTATGTTTTCTTCTCATATCGGGGATGTCAGTATCTTCTTTTCTTTGAATAGGTTCCATTCAATTCCTTTGTCTGATTGAAGGCAGTCATGTCTCTCAACCCACCATTTAATCGTTTCATTGTTAATTTTCTCCTCTGTCCATCTCTCTTTCAACTTTATCCTTCTTGTTCATATCTCGAATTTCTGAATCCATTTGTAATCGGTTTTCGTGATAGACCGATGTTTTAATGCCGTGCAACGCACTAAACGTATATCCTGAAGGCAAAAAAAGTAAGGAGCATTTATTTGATCAGTAAGTATGGACATTACATATGCTGATTTAGTCTCACGATTAGATTCAGTTTGAAGCCGTACGATCCCTTTTTACTGCATATTTCTTTTCGATTTTATCTATGGATTGATTTATATCCTACAAAAATCCATCGGTAAGAGATAATAAATTTTACTGGGTAATAATGATGTATGGATAATATTAGCTATGATATTAGCTGCGATTTTCGTTAATTCAACCCGCATAATTTTCTTGATTGCCTTCCTACAATCCGAAGCAAATCAGTAAAAAGCAGTTGCACTAAAATAATCAGACGTTTGCAAGCCCTGTGGAAAATTTTGAAATTTGAATTTCTTTTAATTATCTCATGAATCTCCTGACATTACTTGAATATTTGAATTTTTTGCTTCCCGACGCAGCGAAATATTTTTTTTAAACCGCAGACATTTTCGCCGATATGCTTTTTTCAGGGCCTTCATGCGTAGATATGCAACAGGGCCGTCTTTCATCACCTGATTCCTCTCTCCAACTCAGTCGTTCACATAAGTCGCTCAAAAGTTACGTTTGAGCCAGATCTCGTATTTGAGGACCTGAATTCGACTCGGCTCAATTGAGGAAGAACAATTGTGTAAAAGTTCCTTCGTAAAATATACAACATAATATAATTATGTTAATTTTTGCACTTATGGCATCCTTGTCATTAAAACATACAATGAAATACAACAAACAATACAATCAAGGTAAAACAAATACAAGGTAAAAAATCAGCAATACGGACCTATGAACTGAAAAACCGACTTTGGCACCCTTTAAAACCTATGATTCGACACGTTGGTTGTCATGATGGCCGGTCATTTAACTCTGTGACCTTTGACCTCCGTATTAACCTTGGAGGTCAAATAGTGAATAATACGGGTATTGCGACAATACCATTGAATTGGGAACCCTTTAAAATCCTTGGATCGACACCTTTGTTGGTATCCTCTTCTTTTTGCCACCCTTATGGCCTTGACGGTGACCTTAATGGGTCAACGGTTGAATTTTCGTAAATAAAATTTTTATTTTCGCTTTTTTCGTGTCCGAAAATCTAAGAATTAACATCTTTGTCAATGAAATTCAGACTTTTTTCCCTATCGATTTTTTTAAACATCGAAACCCCATAAGGCAAATTCAAATTTTTGGTTTGGACCCATATTGTGAGGTAAAAAGATCAAAATTGTAAAATTTTGCTTGCACTAAACAAAACTTAGGATTTTTCCCCACAACCCAGTCGAAACGGAAGCGTTCGCGGAAGTGTCCGGGAAGTGTTGCGGGAGTGTTCAGGAAGCGTTTAACGGTATGTGGACGCTTCCCGGCAGCTTCCCGAACACTTCCTCAACACTACCTGACTGTCGGCCCTTCACTTGCCGAACGCTTCCTCGCCACTTCGTGGTTGAAACACTTCCCGGACGCTTCCTCAACACTTCCCGTCTCCCGAAACTTCGGCTTCGTGGACGCTTCCTCGCAACTCCCGGGATGAAACGCTTCCCGAACACTTCCTCAACACTTCCCGGCTCTCGACACTTCGGTTTCGCGGACGCTTCCTCGCCACTCTCGGGTTGAAACGGACTTCCTCAAAGGATTGCTAATTTGTAATTAATAAAGTATGATTGAAAGGGTAAATAACAGTTGAAGTTGCATTTGAGAGAATTCGCAAACAACCCACGTGAAACGGGAGCATCGATGAAGTATTGCGGGAGTGGAAATAGCGGTTGAGTGCTGTGTGGGATATTAAGGAGCATTTTAAATGTTATCTCGGTAGTACACTAAAAACAGCTACGGCTTTACACAGTGCAATCCATGGTAGTGAAGAGGATGGTCGTACCGCCGTAGATTTCCTAAGTCCCACCCCCGCCAGCGAGGGTCGCAGTTGTTATAATGCCTTAGAATTACCATGTCACTATCCGAGAGCGGTAGACAGGTGGTTACCAAGCCCGACTCGTACCCGTAGGTCTTAGGTTCGATTCTTGAGCGAGGCATTTTTTTTCATAAATTTTTACCTTCCATTAAGAAAAAACCTGCTGTTCATTATTATTACCATGATTTACAATTAAAATTTTATTTTTCCATATGGAAATCTTTTTTTGCAATGTGGCAGCGTCAGGTGTCGGATGGACACTTCCTGAACACTTCCGAAACGCTTCCGGAAGCGTTCCAAGTGGGCCATAATCTGCTTCCCGGACACTTCCGCGACACTTCCTCAACGCTACCTCAACACTCGCCCGCCACTTCCCGAACACTCCGTCCGACACTTCCCCAACACTTCCTCAACGCTTCCGTCTCGCCTGGGAAGTGTGCCAATTTCATGAATATTGCTCGATGCAAAGTTACTAAAATAAGGGCACTACAAGGGCCTTACAAAGGGCACTAAAATTAGAGGTAAAAAATCACGCTTGACCTGTGGGACAGTCTGCATAATCTCAGACTGACTAATATCGTATTTTATTCTTTAATTGATAATTTTACCTCATGGAGAATGATATGGTGTATATTGTCGAAACCTAAGCCAGAACATTAAAAAATATATGGAACATACAATATTAGTGTATCTGTGATTATGTTTCCTGTTTCATAGTTCCATCATATATCGCCATCCATTCATGAGTTGAAAACATACCATTTCTGTAGTTCAGTATCACACGTGGAAGTATACACACGAGAGATATTTCGTTAAATAAAATATGAAAAACAGCGGCGGGGGCATATTTGAAAATGATTACGCAATTTTAGTTGCAACTCATTTATAACTCGAGTGAGTCCTCGTTAAACCAACATGGCCTATAAGTCGAGTTTGAGTAGCAGTCAAGACTTGAGTGACATTTAGGAACACGGTCCATGCAATTTAATTTTGGCAAATCTTTTTAACTCATTTATTTCTCGTAATTCAAGCATGTGCGCCATCGGAATTTTTATTTATCTGAAAATCCGTGCATGAAATTACGTGCACTTTACGAAAGTTTTTTTTCATACGCCAAAATACTATTTTTACCAAAAAGTGATTGAGAATTGCTCCAGTTTTTTTTACGAATGGATTGGCCTTCTGTGAGAAACGAGGGATTAAGAATCCCGTTAAAAATTTGATTATGACTCTTTCTATTTTGTTTGAGTATAATGCATCAAAGGGAGCTTGAAATTCGATTAGCCCTTGCTCTTGGATTTCCAAGAATGATGTTAAATAAGGGCACTAACTTCGCAATCTGAGCTAGAACGTTCCTGAAAAAATAAAGAAATAAAAAGAACCCCCGAGAGTTGTAAGAAAATTGCATGGGACAAAGGTTTCCGGTTTTCTGAATCAAGGGCCTTTTCTTTTCGCAGTATCATGATATAGCAATTCGCGCAGGGAGCTTTTCTTTCCTCCGCGAATTTTTATTTTTATTTAATAACGTCTTACGGAACGAGTTTGGAATCGGAGAACTAATGAGTGTTACAATGGCTGAAATAATGGATTTTTCTCCCCCGTCCACAGTTGAATATTTCCCCTTCACTCAGTACAAAGGATTCGTTGGATAAACGTCGGTAACGCCAGCGTGTCAAACAGCCACTGGGAATGAATAGCTCAAAAGCTTCTGAAATTATTAAAACATCTTTCTCCTGAAACAAGCTACGAAAGGCCAGAAGTATAAATTTTATTAATCCCCAAAGAATGTGTTTCTTATGAAGAAAAAATTAACGCGCTCACTGAAGAAGTGGATTGGGACTAGTAATAAGCTGGAATAATACCTCATGCGGATTGTTTCGTCAGAGATTCTCTGGGAATCGTGATGCTTTTGCCATTGTGTTCGTCGTTTTCACCAAACGGTCCAATCTATCAAATGTATTCGAGTTCTGCCTTTCGCCCAACGCTGTTTTTATTTAATAGAAATCTTTATCTAAATAAAATGTAATTCCTTTCAATGCCTATTATGATAAAAATAAAATTTGAGGAAATTGTTAATATGAATGAAACATTCATATAAAGCCGTAAGCCGTTATAAAGACAATATGATTTTTAATTATTTTGGCATCTCAATAACCGGAATCTTTATTTATTCGCTCCGTTTGCCGAAGTTTTTTTTGTAAAGAGCGCGGGTTCCGACCAAAATAACTATTTTACTGTTCAGTTTAGTGGAGAAATATTCTCGTGAAATGGCTAGTTGAAATTATGTTAGCTTTTTAGTTTGATGCATGTATTTGAATTTAAAATAAATATGACAAAACTATTTTGTATTTGTTTTGAAATGATACCAGTAGCAGAGATGACAATTGGCGCTATAAATATCTGTCCTATGTTCCCGGATTTGGTGGTACGCGCGTATGATGAGGAAGTTGAAGTATTTTTTCCAATTCATGCGTGCATTCTTTCGGCCAGCCTCAGTAAAAGAGGAATCTGAGCATTTTGAATTGGTGTCAGACAGCGTAGGTGTTGGGTTGCTGCTGGGGCTGAATTATGCCGCTGCCAGGCATATTTGCAGCCGTCTCTTAAAATGGAAACTGACACTGAACAGGTCGCCACCCTACGTGATAACAGACGCGACTATTGCCTGTGTTATTATTATTATTGTTGTCATAAAAAATTTGATTTTTATATACTCAATTTAAAAGTATTTAACTTTTAGCTATTTTACCACGACTTAATACTCCATGAATATCTCATTGACCAAAAAATAGCGTTATTTTACTTACTAGTTTTCCATTCGTGACACTAATTGAAGGTTTTACCCTAAGACCCAAAGTCACCCCTCAACGAGGTGAGAATTGTCCCTCTTTTTAATACAATACACGAGGCTTCAGGAAATGAATTAATATTTAAAACGTATCAAATATTGTTGTTCTAAATTTCTGATAGTGATTTTGCGATAGTGGATTTTTAAATTTCATTAAAATCCTCAGAATGCTTTGTCATCGTAAAATCTCTGCCCCACGAGATCTGTCAAAGACACTCTTTGGGAGATCATGATTGACAGTCGAAGGCCGACTAGTCCTACCTTCATCTTGAACATTCTTTCTTTTCTTATGTTTAAATATTTACCCGTTATTCACTTTTCCATCACTCGTAGAAAATTCGCGTTAATCGCCTTGCATTTGACGGTGAATTATGGGAGAATTTATGCTTTTTTCGAATAATATGATTGATTTCACTGCCGGCGGGTTCAGGAACTGTCTTAAACATTTTAAATTCTCGCAAGTAAAAAACTTTCCTTGGCTTTCTTGATCTTGCGATTCCAATGGCGCTATGAGCGACAAAACTATAGTCAGCGGTCTTTCATGAAAGCTAATCGTGATTGAGGTTCTTTGATTAATTTATGTGAATAATTACATAAATGCACTGTAGAGGAATACGAAATGAACGCAAATGTAATTAGTGATTACAGGGATTCTGCTAGGCGTGTTCAAATAGCTTTTTGGTGGAAAAAACCATTAACTCTACTCATTCAAAGGCAGTAGCTACATACGGAAAGAAAAATCTTCTTAAGGCCGGGCTCACTTTTTGGAAATTGTGCCGATGAATTTTTAATTTAGTCAACTCCCTTACTTTGCAATACCTATAGACTAGGGATAAATAAAAAATAATAGTGTTATCTAGTTATTAATGCTGCGGATTAACTTTCAAACGTTTAGATGAATGTTTTATACTGAAAGAAGCTTACATTCTCGGTTATATGTTGCTGTATGAGAAATTTAGTATGAATTAGAAGTAATGAAATTGTCGCTTCATGGTTTGCCTCGCTTTTGCCTCTCAATGGAATGCTATTCTTCGAAATCTTGTTATACAGAGATGTTTTTTCCACGTAGCATGTTTAACGGTGACATATTTGATATCTTTTATCTTCATTAACATTTTCGAATTCATTCCTCGTGTACAAAAGCCTTTTCAAACCAGTTTCCCCTGGAAAAATGTTTTCACCGTGTTATCTCAATGGGACACACTATATCTCTCCACCACGTAGCCACACTCCTTTGGTAATTGGCAGGTTTTCGTTTTGTATTGGTTCCAATTTTGACGGATAACTATTCATCAAATCGATTGCTGTCCCTCCCTCCCCTGGTCAACTTCGTCACGATCGGTTAGTTGCCATGTTCCATGCCATCGAAATGTCATCGAAATTTTGTACCCCATTCCTGTTAGCGGAGATTGGAATCTTTGTTCCTAGATGTCTGGAACTTGCGGTTGACTACTTTTTTCTGTGCTGTCCATTGCAGTGCGGCTTATTTCTTAATTCTTCCCGGATTTTTGATCACTGCCTTTTAAAATGTACTATTAACCGGGGTGCCTACCAATCGGGGAGCTATCAAACCAAACAAGTGATAATCGGTCGGTGCAATATCTAATGAATATAGCAGGTGGGTTAGGACTTCTCAATCGAGTGTTTCCAGGTAGGTTTTAATGGGTTTGGCAAAATCAGGTCGGGCGTTGTCATGCTATAGAATCACTTTGTCGTGCCTCTGCTCGTATTGTGGCCGTTTTTCGCACGGTACTCAGCTCAATCGCATCAATTGGAGTCCATATCGTTCCCCAGTAATGGTTTTGTTTGGTTTCGACAGTTCATAGTAAATAATACCGAGCTCGTGCCACTAAACACACCATAACCTTCGCAGCGAGAATATCAGCCGAGCCGACGACATAGAGCTATGACCACGCAGTACCGAAGACTTTCTTCTCTTTTAAGTTTCTGTAATAAATCCATTTTTCATCACTATTCATGATGCAATGAATAAAACATTTCTATTTTTGACGATGGAGCTGTTTTTCACAGGTGATAAAACGTCGCTCAACGTCCCTTGGCTTTAAATCATAAGATACCCAAGTTCCTTACTTTTGAACCATTCCTATCGCATGCAACCGCTTGGAAATGTAACTAATAACTTCAGGCTTTACTTTGTGAAACCTCTCCATATCTTATATATAAAAATGAATCGCAAAATGTGTTGGTAAGCGCATAACTCAACAACGCCTGGACCAATTTGGCCAATTCTTTTTTTAAAATGTTCGTTGAAGTCCAAGGATGGTTCTTACGGCGAGAAAAAATCGAATAATTGCCGGGAAAACCCTAAAAACAGCCCTTTTCTTTTTCACATACAAACGTTTTCTAACTAAAACGTAGAATCAATTTGAGCTTTATTGCTATTATTATATAAAGTTCATATTAAATTACAAGAACTCACTGTTATCTAAGAAATGTAGGTGTGTTCCTAACGTCAAAAAGTAAATTTGCACTTTCTTACCGCTATACAAAGTTCAAATTCAATCATATCTATCAAAACAGTGTGCGTGTGTGCGTTGGAGCACAGAATACGTCGTTGGAGGATTTAATGTCGCGTTCCGAAACTAAAAAAAAGTGATCGCGGACCCGACCAAATTGAATAGTCACAAAATATAATAATAACAACTTGGTTGGATTCGCGATATTATTTCTTTTGTTTTACTTTCGGCAGGCGACAAAAAAAAAACATTGGTATGGCTTTAAAGGATTTGACTTCAAGTCATATCAGATTTAAAAAAAAAAACAAATTAAAAAAACAACTGTCAATGTCGATTTGCCGCCTTTGCCGGTGTTGTTTTTCTTGGATTTTCTGTTATACTCTACTGAGTGTGCTTTTGTTTTGTTTGCAGTGTTTTGTTATCTACCTATGAAAAAAAGTTATTGCATGTGACACAATATTTTAATAATGCCTCCTATAAGACGAGGCAATTTAAGTAGAAGAACACGAAATGCTACAAACCAAGCTAATTACCGATCTAATCGTACTGCACAAGAACGTGACGACCGAAATGAACATGAAAGAATTAGGATATCACAAACACGTGAAGCGCGAGCACGACTTTCAAGTAATAATCGCGCAAATTTGAATCGAGCTGCTTTCAGTTACGATGTGTCAATTGACTACAGTAACTACCAATGTGTTGTTATTGGTTCTATGAACTCGGTTTGCTCACATTGTAAAGCATTAAAATACAAAAACGAAGCCAATGGATTGTGTTGCGCAAATGGTAAAGTGAAATTAATACCATTGAATCCACAAAATAAAATTGCACTTGCACTCGCTTCGTCGGGAATCGCAGCAACTTTGCTTGAAGGTGGTCGAACAGCCCATTCAGCACTAAAATTTCCATTAAATATGCAAAGCAATGAAACTCCAACCTGCAACATTTCGAAGAACTCTGCAATGGCAAAGGTTTTGCAGCAATGTCAATTGATCATTTGGGATGAATGCACGATGGCACATAAAAAATTTTTGGAGGCTTTAGACAGAACCTTAAAAGATCTACGGATTAATCAGAACCGATTTTGTGGTGCAATGATTTTATTAGCAGGAGATTTTCGTCAAACATTGCCAGTGATTCCACGATCAACGCCAGCTGATGAACTCAAGGCATGTCTAAAGTCATCCAATTTGTGGAAATATGTCAAAGTACTTCATTTAAGCAAGAATATGCGTGTTGAGTTGCAAAATGACCAATCTGGAAACATATTCTCTAAACAACTCATTGACATTGGTAATGGCAATTTTCCTATTGACATGTTGACTGGATGCATTAACTTTCCTCAAAGTTTTTGTCATTTAACTCAATCAAAAGAAGAAGTCATTCAGAAGGTATTTCCAGATGTTGCTCAAAATTACAGAAACCATGATTGGTTAAGCGAACGAGCTATATTGGAAGCCAAAAACATTGATGTAAATGAATTAAATTTCAAAATTCAAGAACAAATTACAGGCGAATCGAGGATATATAAATCAGTTGATTCGGCAACTAACCAAGACGATGTAGTTAACTATCCACCGGAATTTTTAAACTCGCTGGATATGCCAGGATTGCCACCTCACAATCTTCAATTAAAGGTTGGATCGGTAATTATAATGTTGCGAAATATCAACCAACCGCGCCTTTGCAACGGCACACGGTTAGCGATAAAAAAAAACTACTAAACAACGTGATAGAAGCAACTATATTGAAAGGAAAGTATAAAGGAGAAGATGTTCTCATACCGCGCATCCCAATGATTCCGACTGATGTGCCATTTGAGTTTAAACGACTACAGTTTCCAGTGCGGCTTGCTTTTGCTATGACCATAAACAAGTCCCAGGGGCAATCATTAAGTGTTTGTGGTATTAATTTGGAAAACCCATGTTTCTCACATGGTCAATTGTATGTTGCCTGTTCCCGTATTGGAAAACCATCAGATTTGTTTGTCTATGCGCCAGGTAATCAAACAAAAAACATCGTTTATCACAAAGCACTACAATGAAAATAGAACTGATTTTATTTTTGTTAATAATTATGATTTACATGATTAAAATTACTTACTTTTAAATGCTTATAGTGTTTTATTTAATTATTTTTAATTCACACCGAATTATTACCGGGGTGACGGTTCTGTTCAGGATAATTTTTGCAAAGAATATAAAAAAGGTAGGAACAAAACACTGCCACATTACAAATTTTTTTGACAGGACGAAGTCTGTCGGGTCAGCTAGTTGTAAATAGAAATAAAAACTTTGTAAGGTTCACTGTTATTTAATTATGGGTAAGACCCGGGTTTCGTAACTTGGTTACATCGTCAGGTGACTGATCTTGCATGCATCTCATATTTATACACAAAGTACACAAATTGTACACAACCCCCCCCCCCTCCCCCCATTCCATTCCGTGCTTAACCCTCACCCCCGCCCTCTCAACCAGTCCTTTTCTTTTCCGATAGATGTCCTCACTGTCATATTTGTGTACTGTGTGTATAAATATAAGATGCATGCAAGATCAGTCACCTGCCGATGTAACCAAGTTACGAAAC
Source organism: Ischnura elegans (assembly GCF_921293095.1). Classification (NCBI taxonomy): domain Eukaryota; kingdom Metazoa; phylum Arthropoda; class Insecta; order Odonata; family Coenagrionidae; genus Ischnura; species Ischnura elegans. Next base: position 21,239,965 of record NC_060256.1, read on the forward strand.
CCGGGTCGTGTCCATAATTAAATAACAGTGAACCTTACAAAGTTTTTATTTCCTTATTTCCGCTTGGAAATGGCTATGCGAGTAACTCCTAATGCTAAAGAAAGCTTTTCTTTAGTTTAGCATGGATCTTCATGGAGAAATGCCTCCATTTCAGTGGTTTTTGGTCTTCCTTCACGCGGACGGTCATCAACGTCGAAATGACTGTCTTTGAAGCGACGGAACCAATCACGGCACGTTGTTTAACTTATAGCAGCATCTTCGAAATTTTTTGGAGCTCTCGATGCGCTTCGACCGCCGTTTCATTCGAATTAAAGAAGAAAATCAACTCTTCCTGCAAATGGCAGTTACTTGGCAATAACTCGGACATTTTCACGCAACAATAAGCATTTGACGTCAACACAAACTCACCATTGTCGTGAAGCGGTTTGTTTACCAAATGTCTAAGTTCATGACGTTTCCGATAAGTCAAAATCTGCAATCACTGCTAGAGCCATCTATTGACAAACAGCGGGAACTTAGTTGCGCACCTAATAGTATTGCTGACTAATGATGATGATTAAGAAGTGAAACTTTTAATTCTAATCCTAGAAAAGACGTACCTTGGCCTATTAAAACTAGAACCGCGGACGGGACTTTCTTGTCTCATTTCCCTTTGCAAATGTTTGCCATTCATGTACTAGAGGTTTGATCCCTTTGAAATTTACTGACTTTCACTTATTTTTTATGCTCTTTCGAAAGGTTATATCGAAAATATTGTACGATGTTTGGTTCGCGAGAAAAACGACGATTTACCTAGAACCGCGGGATGGGACTTTCTTGTCCCATATGGGGAAAACATACAATTTCAGTTTTTTTGTCCTACTCACCGCCTACTCACGCAGCGCCGGCCGCGTCACCTCTACCCGGCGCGTCTGCAGGTCTGAGCTTGCAACCAACCCGCTTCGCCTTGCAGCATAAGTTTACTGTATTCCTAGTTATACTTAATAAAACGTTTTATAATATTACGTAAACACGTGTTTTGTTCACACAAACCACAAAAGAACCGTCAATTATACTTAAACATGACAGGATCACCGTATGTTGTAGAACCTGAGTTTTTTTCACCGAATTCAGAATTCACCGTATTTTGTCAATGGGACAAAAAAGTACCATGCCGCAGTTTTGGTGGGGTTGGAAAGTTCAGCGGTTATAGTGTTAAAGAAAATGAATTTTTATTCTATTAAATGCTCTTAAGCGATCTCTAAATATTGAAACACCGACATGATATTTTCAGCATTCCCCATATCACATTCTAAAAATTTTAAATCAAGAATCCGAGAAAAGTAAAAAAAATGAGCCACACTCAACAGTTCATTTTCGACTCTTCCACGAATTGTAGATTTATTTTTATGCGTCATCATCGGTGGTGATATGATGAGTGAAACTTACCGAAAAACTGTAAAAGAAAGGAGGACGATTACTTTTATATGGAGCGTCTCATCTCAACAAAACCATGTTCTGCTCGGAGTGGACCTAGGAAACTGTAATTTGTTCTTCATGTATGCAAAGCGTGTCTTCAAAGTCTTAGATACCTTCAGCGTTTCTCTAATGATGTGAGAAATCAAATTCACTCACAAGGGAGTAAGGATGTACATGTTACTAATATTAAGATTCCCAGCAGAAATCTAAATTTTATATTCTCCACGGTATAATTATGTTTCCTGAAAGCATTTAATTATATTGACGTGTCTTACCTTGTGTGAATAAACTGTCCTGCGAAGTTAAAAATGATGAGTCACCGGCTTAACACTAAAACCTTTGCAAATGTTTGCCATTCATGTACTAGTAGTTTGATCCCTTTGAAATTTACTGAATTTCACTCATTTTTTATGTTATTTCGAATGGTCATATCGAACATATTGTACGATGTTTGGTTCGCGAGAAAAAGACGATTTACCTAGAACCGCGGGATGGGACTTTTTTGTCCAATATGGGGAAAACATACAATTTCAGGGTTTTATTGTACACTTATTTTGTATTGAGCATAATAGCAGTTTATTACTAAGGGGATCGATGCACAGATACCGTTATTCTGCCAGTAAGGAGCGCAGAAGGGAATAATCTGTGCACTGCGCCGGCCGCGTCACCTCTGCCCGGCGCGTCTGCAGGTCTGAGCTTGCTGTCAACAACACTTTTGCTGTCAAAATAAGTTTACTTTATTCCTAGTTATACTTAATAAAACATTTTAAGCATTACCTAAACGCGTGTTTTGTTCACAAAAACCACAAAAAAAACCGTCAATTATACTTGATTATGACAGGAATCACGTATTTTGTCAATGGGACAAAAAAGTCCCATGCCGCGGTTTTGGTGGGGTTGGAAAGTTCAGCGGTTCTAGTGTTAAGATATAGGGGAAGGTTGCCTAAATCGCACCAATTTTGGAAAAATACGAATTAACTCAAAAATAATCGACAAAATATAAGTTTTTAACCCCGCTTAATATGACGAGGAATGTCTACTTCTCTCACAATTTTTGGGGACCATTAATTCCAAGTTGAACGCGTGTATAAAAATTCGATTTCAAACCTCTGCAAACGGTGCTATTTAGGCAATTGATTTCCCAAATCGCACCACTGGAGGCCAATAGTAGGAAATGATGTTTCAACGACAATGAAAGGCGGAGAGCCAAGTTATTTAAAGTTATTTTTTAGATCTTTTATCTGAGCAAACATGTGCATTAAAATACAAGTAACATAAGGAACGAAATAAGTTTAATAAGTCATATCTTTGACATAAATAATAGATTTAGTTTTTTGCTTGGAAAAAATCTGCAATAATTGAAACAAAATTTACAAGCCTTTTGTAGAAGTGTTTATGCTTTGGAATAGTCTTCTCATAGTAGCATTTTTAAGACTTCTTACATAGAACAGGTATAGAGACACGCGGTGCGATTTGGGAGCGATCGCCATTTTATATGAAATCCTTTCCATTGCCTAAACACGTGATCATACTACGCTGTTAACAGCGCTAAATGAAAAAAAAGACTTCAAAACTATGATAGTTAGCTAAAACTTGCATAGTAAAACTTTACATAATTATAAATAAATGTAATTATAAATAAATTAAAATATTGTAAATAAAATTTACATCATAAAACTTATGTGTTTTCAATATTCTTGTAAAAAGACGAAAGAAATAGCAGAAGAGACACTTCAATACGTAATACTGACTTGTCACTACACTGGTGGCCAAAATTAAAGTGTGGTGTGCATAGTGATGCAGGAAGTTCCAAATGCAGCCAATAGATTGCATAAATATCTTATACATTGGTTTCTAGGATGGTGGTATGAGATTCTCCTTAACACAGTCATCATGGGCGTTTTTTTTATTATCAAGAGCAATCACCGCGCGTGAATAGGCTTAATAGGATGGATAGTTTTAAACATACTGACATTTCATGCCTGAACTAATTTCACTTGAATAATTTCATCAAATGCAGTGTTTCGGCAGTCGAAATTTTTTGAGTCGTCCTTTCCTTGGAAAATATCGTTACCCTGAGAACCAATCATCTGGATTATGGATGTTTATGAAAGCTATTGATCTTGATACAATTTTGGTAGATACAACAGATTCATGTTTACATTACGCCTTTGCCTGTGCACAATGTAAAAAAAACTCTTGTTTTCCTCTTTCATAATCAAGTCAGGCTGTAATGGGCTAATATTTGAATTTACCTCACATTATTGATTGAGGGCGGCCGCTTTCATTGATGGCTGCCGCTTTCATTGATGGCTGCCGCTTTAAGCATTGGCTCGATTCAGATCATGAGAGAAAGATTGACTGCACGCTTACAACGTGGTCACCTAATCGTTCCTGTCAAGGGTCAAGTAGGAAGGTCGTTGAGTGCCCTTCGAAGAGGTCGGTAGATTGGTGTTTCGTGTTCCGCAAAAGATTCGCGCTCCTATGCCGTGCGTAGTATGCACGTCTCTTAAGGTGCATCGCGTGACTCACCGCGAAGTGATCTCGTGCGCAATACTTACTTATTACGTGCGCAATACTGTCTTCAAGGATTGAGCCGCACATCACCCGTTTCTAAGCAGGCTCCTTCATTGGCAGGGATGCCGACTCACAAAAAATATCGGGGGGGGGGGGGGGATATTGCCCCGGATTGCAAGCTGGATATATTGCTCCGGAAAATTTTATAAGTAGTGAGTTTTAAGTTTTTTAAGCATTTTTTAAGAGTCATATGATCAAAATTAGAACCCTGATAACTCGAATCTCGATATCTGGACACTGCGGGGAAAATCGACAAGCCTGACACCTTTTTTCCCCACACCCATAACGAGTTTTCGAGAGGGCTCGGGACCCATGGAGTCGGCGCCACTGTTCATGGGCTTACCCAGCGAGAGGCAGGAGGGGGCAGCTGCCTCCTCCAGAAGCAAAAATCACAAATGTCTTCAAGGAAAATAATATTTTTTCAAGTAAATAATTTTAAAAACTAATCCAGAGCTGTTACAGTTTCAGTTAATTGTTTATTAACAACAATTGTTAATTATCATTATTAATATTTTTGTTGGGACATGAGATAGTATGTAAAATAATTATAACTCAAGCCCGATGTAAGTTAACATATTGGATAGTCATGGATACAATTGCGGGGTATGCTGGCTGACGGATGAGTGAACGTGAACTCGTATCCCAGGAACAGCTTTGCATTCCAAGCCACCTAGTGACAGATCCGTCAACTAGTATACCCCGCACTCATTTTTCATAACTATTTCCACTCATGTTTTAAATGTCCATAGTGATGTATTTTTGCCTGCCTCGGTGGCATGCCAAACCAAAGGTCGCGGGTTCGAGTCCTGCCTGGGTAAGTTAAACTTATCCAGGAAATGGATATTTGTGCTCGTTTGAATGTTAAACGTTATCATAAACCCCAATGTAAAGGCCGAATTGTGCTGTTTTTGGAGGTGTAGAAATAAATAAATAAATAAATGTATATAGGTATCGCTATGAAGGGATGAGAGTTGATTAATGCTCTCGTTTTCCTCACAAGAGAAGATACAAACGCGTACATTAATTAGTGCTCAAACAGCAAAAATAAAAATACATATTTCACAATTTCCTTGGCGACAAAAAAAAAGAATAAAATACACCGAAGGATAATTGGCTCCAAGTAAACAATGTAGCATAAAGAAACGAAAAGTAAGTGAAAAATCAGAAAAAAACTGCAGATAACTTGTGATAGCACACCACAAAAAATCTAATTTACTGTCGTAAGTTCTCTACGAAGTAATAATTTAAAATATTTTTTTTGACAATGGATAAACAAGAGGAATCTATGTATATGAAAAAAAGCGTCTGTTTATCTGCCCACCATGCGTTTTTATACGGCTGGATAGATTTCAGTTGGCACGTAGGTGCATCTCATGATCCCTAAGCCCGTAGTGCTACTTTTGGTTGCGTCCGACGCGTCCTTTGCGTCGTTTTCTCATTACCATTTGTTACGTCACATCATAAACTTCTGAGGTCGGACATCCTGCCGGTTAGGCACAACTATTCACTCTCTGAGGAAAAATCATAACTCAAGTAATACTACCATTATATGCAGATTCCGAGCGCATTTTACGGAAAACGTTTTTTATTCCACTGTTTGCTGTAGATATAGCGTGCCTAAAAATCCTGCCATTTGACCATGAATTCCAAGTCCCAAGTTTCCCTCTTATCAGGGTACTATCTATCCTGAGCAACGCCGGGTAGCCTGCTATCATTTTATGAATTACGGCTGGAAATACCAGAGATCACTACTAGATATGAGAACAGAATAGGGTGGTTTCCTATTATTTTTTATTGCCGAAAACGAAAGATTATTACTCCTGAAGTACGTATTTCACGCTTTTAGATTTTTAAAAGACGATATCTATTTTTCGCGATTAAATGAAAAGTGAAAATTTTCAAGCGCGCGAAAACGCGACGGGTGCCGAATGCCGGGAAAACTCCCGTGTGACGACGTTCTGGTTCCCGCTGCCGCAAGTGAGGTGACCTTGGGGCGAGGCTCTGAGCGCTGATACGACGCAGGATGCTAGCAGGTAGCAGAGTACCATGCTAGCTGGTAGCGCTTGGATTAAATAAGGATTATTAATACCTTATCAAACGAGGGAAACATTCCGACCTTAGCCAGTTTTAATAGGTGATTATTAAGACATGTTTCCCTGAGCTCTGTGCCTCATGCATGCATTGGTAACCTCATACGATGTAAAACTCCTTTCTATTCGTATAGAAACTAGGTTCCTGTGACGTCACGTGGAGTGGAATCGCATGGGCGCCAATCTCGCCTTTTTCAAATGAGGATAAAATTGACCCTTGCCTTTCGTCTAAACCGGTTTTTCTAAAACCAAATAATTTGTATATTATGAATACACTGATGGTGGGTAACGATTCGTAATCAATGCTTTTCGTTTTCTTTGAAGAAGGATACCACACTTTTGAGATAAGGAATTTTTATAAGTATTTTCATGCGGTCTGTTTTAAGGTCTTGGACATTTCTCCGCGAAGAGCTCGAGAATTCGGCGAACGGAGTAATTTTAATCTCCTTAATTTTGGAATTCTGCAAAAATCGACGTTTTCAATACAAAAATAAAGGTGGTGGTGGCTTGTCACCTTTTCTTCAAGGTGGCGGCGGGGCAAGAGAGGGCAATTTAATACCCTTTCGACCTTCGACACGAGGAGCATCCACGGCTCCCAACGGAGAGAGAAAGAGAGGCCCCTGGAGAATTCCGGCTTGCCACGGTTTTATGACGGGGACGACGACAAAGGATCTCTCAATGAAAGGGAATTGATAAAAGGCCAAACACCGCCTTCCTTTCCCCCCGTGTTGTGTTCTATCCGCCCTTACCCAAACTCTCCGAACGCTCTTTGGGAAGTTGGTCGTGGGAGGCGCGGCGGATTTTGCTTTTGAAACTTTGGTGTGGAGGGTTTGTTTTGGCCCACCCCCGCCACGCCACGCCCTTAAATACACCAACGCCCTCACCTGGGAAAAATTACAAGCTTATCCGCTCACGAGAAAACTTCCACTGCCCACCTGACGCTCGCAGCTCAAGGGGTGTTTGAAGTGACTGTCCCTCCAAATCCATCGCCAATGTCAGTTTATTTATTTGATTTTTATTTTAAAGATGAAAGACCACATACAGCAGTGTTGTTGATTTTATAGTAGTCAGGTTTCTAATTTTAAAATGTAGAAAAAAAGGCAGGGTCTTATGTACAAATTTAATTGGAATGTTCATGTACAAATTGCGGTCAGAGGACCTATTAAAACTTAACATTGGAAGTAATTACACTATCCTCTGTTAAATGCACATGATGACTCATACTTACGTATCAACAGGAGACTTGAATGTGGAATCAGCCGCATTTTGGTAAAAGTTATTTAAAGAATGCGAGATATTGTTACAAATGAACAAATGTATCAGTTTGTGCGCCGTTAACGTCAGGAATTTTTACCGATTTTTTTTCTTTTTTTTTGTTTTTTCATTATTTTTTTGTTTTTTTTATTTATTTAAAAACCAATTTTAGGAAACAATAGCAATATTTAGGAAGTAAGGTATGCCGTCGCATGTTCTCTGATAAATTCTGTGCATTTTGGTACCTCGTTTTTAGAGTTTGGTTGCGTATTAGTTGATAAAAAGGTATCTATACAGTAGAAATAATATAAAAGATAGATAGCTAGAAATATATTTCCTAGTGGTGCTAGGCTAATAAATTATTTTTCAGTTTAATATTATTTTTTTACGTGGAGTGGGTGGGCTTCCCTGTAGAGAGGGCATTTTTAATCATTTAACCATCCGGGCTTGAGGTGCTTCCTCGTCTCACAACAGACGTCTCCGGAGAACTACTGTTTTCCTTGGTGTTATTACTGGCGACAAAGGATCTCAACGGAGGGAAAGTGTAGGCCTGGGTTCAAATTCCGATTGTTGAGAGATTGCACGATCCCAACTTTATTGCTTTTTAGAGGAAATCTCAAGCGCGACACTCCGTCCGTCGGATGGGACGTTAAGCCATCGTCCCCTTGGTACTTTTCGTCGAGAGCAGTCTGGTGCTGACGCCGGGTTTCACTTGACCCATCCTTCTTCACCCATATCAATGGCACAAATTATCTTAGCTGCCATTCGCCTCCCAAAATACCATATCATTACTTTTTACAGATGATCCCTGAGGCGTAGTCAAGAAGGGGTTTGAAGTAGCAGTCACAATTAAAATTCATCTGTGAAGGCGACGTGGAAATTCCGTACGTTAAAAATGCTAAATTAGACTGCTTTTTACTTTGCGCACAGCTTTTTTACCAGGAGGAAGACCAAATGAAGGAGCAGAAACTAAGTATGAAGCATAACGCGAGAACAAATCATGTTTTACTCACCTTGAAGAGAATAATAAGAGTGATTTTTATCCAAATACATCTCAAAGCATGGGAGAACAGTAGCAAATTAAATTATTGTTTTAACCTGTGGCCATGATTTACATACTAACAAAATGGATTATTAATTGAAAAAGCACTAATGTGCTATAAAAATATTTAAAATCTGCTATTCAGATCATGAGTCATAATTGAGCGCATATATTCAAAATTTAATTTTTTAATCAGTAGTTAATTTTCACGATTACTCTATTCAGTCACATGTGCCAAATATTCGATATTATAGACTTCTACGACAATCGCCTCAACCAAAACACTCATGTGCTACAAAAATTAATTTTTTATACGCTGAGGCACATTTTTTGAGTGTGAGAATATCCTCGATAAAATTTCATTGTTGGTATTTCGGCTGACCTTCTCAATGGCTACTCGTAATATCTAAATATTTTGTGTATAATTCTTAGCTGTTTAAAACGGAGATTGAGTATTCCCACTTAGGTAAAATCAATGAATCGCTCATTGGCCCATGTTGTTCTCATGACATGGGCCAATAAGAGCAAAATAAACTACAAGGGAAACGTTTCTTTCTTGTTTCAGTGGACTGCGACGAGATTCATTCATATACTTCAGCAATTCGCTCCACAAATGTTTTGTTTTGCTGGATACATCCGCGTTTAAAAAATTGAATGTTTCTCGGCAGTCAAGTCATTTCTTAATTCTGCAACCAATGAGTGGATACGTTCACGGTTAAACCTCTCAGCTTCTCTTTATCTTCCAATATAAACAGTGCAATGCTGAGTAAAAAACGGGATGTATGCACGTGAATGAAGGTCATTATTTGCAGCGAGAGTATGGGATTCGGTGCAGAAAGACTAAATCCGCGAACTGAATAAAATGCAAAGGAAGGCTGCGCGTTTCGTCAAAAACTGCTACGGGCGTACAGAGTGTTACCCAGATGTTAAGCGAATTAGGCTGGGAGCCGCTGGAGACTCGGAGGCTGCGCGCTGGGCTTAGATTGCTTGAACAATTGAGAATGGATATCTTCAAGAGCGACACGGAGAGCATAATATTAGAGCCACGCTATATTTCCAGGTCCGATAGAAGCGATAAATTAATAGAGAGATGTTTTTCCGAAAGGATAGATATGGGAATTCGTTTTTCCCCCGAACCATAAAGGACTTTAATACACGCTAGTCCCAACTTCGTTAGAGTACTTCATATTTTTTTAGCTGTAAACGGCTGGTGTCCTAACACCCCCTGCCACACGCCTTTTAGGCGGCTTGCGGGGTATTATGTAGATGTAGATGCAGATTTGCATGCTGCACACAATGAGGAGATTTACCCATTTCTTCCAGATTATACTTTCGGCAGTTCTTGTTTTTATTGACACAGAATTGCAGCACTGATTAATGATTTGAAAAATACGCGATTATGCGACAAACAAATTCAGTCTGTACTATACCACTGTATTAAGAGGTCCACCCATGTGTTTTATTGATATAGCTGATCCACAGCTATTCAAGGAGTATTCTGGGCTCGTCCACCGAATCAGGGTGTCATTTGAGTCGACGTTTAGATCTTCGAATCTACAATAATTTTCAAGGCGAGATGACTCTCAATCCGAGAATTAATGCGTGCTATACAGACTGTCCCAAGGGTCGTGTGTCATTTTTGACCTGTAATTTTAGTAACTTTCCATAGAACAATGTTCATGAAAATTGGCACATTTATGGGAAAAGGCCCTAAGTTTTGTTGAATGTAAGCAAAATTTTCCAATTTTGACGTTTTAACCTCACAATTTGGGTCCAAACCAAAAATTTGAATTTGCCTCATGGGGTTTCAATGTTAAAAAATATCGAGATAGAAAAATGTCTGAATTTCATTGACCAAGATGTCAATTCTTAGGGTTTCGGACCCGAGAAACCCGAAAATAACACTTTTATTTACGAAAATCCAACCGTCGACCCAGTAAGGTCACCGTCAAGGTCATAAGGGTGACAAAAAGATGGCACACCAACAAAGGTGTCAATCCATGGGTTTTATAGGGTGTCCAAGTCATTGGTATTGTCCAAATACCCGTGTAATTCACTAGTTGACCTCCGAGGGTCACAATGGTGGTCAAAGGTCATAGAGTTAAACGTCGGGCCATCATGACAGCCTAGGTGTAAAGTTGAAGAAGGTTTAAGTTTTGTTGAATGTTTACATTCAAAAATAACTTAGGATCTCTCCCCATAAATGTGCCAATTTTCATGAACATTGCTCTATGGAAAGTTACTAAAATTACAGGTCAAAAATGACGCACGACCCTTAGGACAGTCTGTGTAGGTGCCCTCTTGTGTCAAGTTACTCATGATTGATTGGTTATTGGAGGAATGAATGTTATGGCAGCCTCCGAAATTGGGTCTTGGTTCTGACAACGTCGTCTCTCAGCTTTCCGGAAGGCTTGTGAAGGGCTTGGACATAATGTCTTGACGGAATTCTAAGCCAATTCTATTTTTTTAAAGCCAGAACGGTAAGAGGAGACTCCACTGATGTTCTCATTTGCAGAAAAGGATATGGGTAAGATAAATGCAATTTTTATATTTATTTCAAATTAATATTTGAACATTTACATATTATTTTAATCAGTAGAATGAAAAATAAACATGTAAATTAAAAATTTTCCACACATCCAGCGGAAAATATATTTAGACAGTCGGTACAATCACCAGATTTAGCAGCGTATACTGAGACAGATGTTTTGTCAAGAAACACCTTGAAACAATGCCTTGTATTTAAGCGGTATCTCTCAGCTTTCAGGTATATTATATGAATGGTTTTGACGCATCGTCTCGACAGAATCGTATGCAAGACATATAGGCTATTTTCAGCCTTATCCGGTGGACGACCCGAGAAAACTTCCTGAAGCGGATACGTCGCGAAAACACCTAATCCTATTTCTCCACTCCTCTGTTTACCTCCAAACAAGAGAGAGGAGAAAACTGAGGGGATGAGGAGAATATAAAGGATGAAGTGTGCAGGCATATTTTATTTTTTAAATCCTGAACGCACCGAGGAGAATCCATTGATATTCTCATTTGCAGAAAATGAGATGGGTTAGATCAGTAAAATTTTTCCACATTGAAATTAAAACTTTCCAATCATCCAGTTTAAGACGTATTTAGGCATAAGATACAATCACCAGATCTAGCAGTGAATAGTGAGGCAGACCTGTTATTAAAATTCACCTTGAAATTTTGCCTTTAATTCAAGACATCAGCATTGGATGCGTTAAGCCGAAAGGGTTCTTGTTTATGACAACGACATCTCTCAGCTTCCCCGTATGGTTGTGAAGGGTTTTGACGTAATGTCTTGAAAGAATCCCAAAGATTCGGCCAGTTACAGAGCCTAGCCTGGTGGATTTCCCGATAAAAGTTATCAAAGCAGATTCACCGGGAAAACGCCTATTCCTATTTCTCCACTCCTCTGTTTTCCTCCAAACAAGAGAGTGGAGAAAACTGAGGGGAATATAAACAATGAAGTGTGAGGGCATATTTTATTTTTTAAATCCATAGCACAAAGAGGAGACTCCATTGATATAATCGTTTGCAGAAAAGGAGATAGATGAAATCAGTAAAATTTTCCACATTGAAATTAAAACTTTCCACTCATCCAGATGAAAACGTATTTAGACAGTTGATACAATCACCAGATCTAGGAGCGAATACTTAGGCGGACGTTTGATCAAAATTCACCTTGAAATATTGCCTCGAATTCAAGACATCAGTATTGGATTCGTTAAGCCGAAAGGGTTCTTGTTTATGTCAACGATAAATCTCAGCTTTCCCGTATGATTGTGAACGTAATGTCTTGACAAAATCCCAAATATTCGGCCTGATACAGAGCCTGGCCTGCTGGATTACCCGAGAAAGGTTATTAAAGCAGATACATCGGGAAAACGCCTAATCCTATTTCTCCACTCTTCTGTTTTCCTCCAAACAAGAGAGTGGAGAAAACTGAGGGGAATATAAACAATGAAGGGTGAGGGCATATTTTATTTTTATACGAATCCAGAACACTACGAGGAGACCCATTGATGTTTTTACTTATTTTTTCCCCTCTCAGCCTCCATCCTATAAATGGACACGGGAGAGTGAGGAAATGGATAACGCTCGCTGCTGTAGCTCGTCGCCCCACTGACCCTTAAGAGTGTTTCCTGCCCCCGCCCCTCATTTGTTTTTCTCCTTCCTGTGATGACGAAACGGCGTGCCTCGGTCTCTCTCAAATCTAGATTATGTTTGGACAGCAATTAAGACATCATGTCCTCACGTTCGCCTGCCGGGCGTGCTTTCATTACGTAACACGCCCTCTCGTCTCGGGCACCACCACCACCGGGGGAAGGCTGCCGCTTGCTCCTGCCGCTACGGCTGGTTATCGCCGCCCGGCTGACTCTTCTTCCTTCGTGTGTTTGCAGAGCATTTGAAAAGGCGTCATACCTGCTCATAACTCTCTTTCCCCCTTCCTCCGCATATCCCTCGCCCTCGGCGCCACCATCTGCATCACTAACCCCCCTACCTGTCCACGAGATGCTGGCCTGCCCATTGGATGGTGCAGGGGAGACATAGGCTAGACTTAAATTAGCTTCTAAGCTTCGGGGAAAAAATTCATAGGAAAAATTTGTGTTCACCATTCTTTGGCAGACTTAAAACATCAAACTGCGGAACATAAAGGATTGATATTGAAATGACCAATTAATTCGCCGCAGAGTTTACTCATCAATTAAATGTCATCTTCGCATTACTTTTTAATCCGATGAGTCTTCTTCCACTATTCAGGGTTAACAACAGGATTCAGGGTTAAATAACAAATCACAGTGGAAAAGCGCATGATACTAATCACAAATCACAGTGTACGTTCCAAAGTTCCAAGGTAATTTTCCCGTTTATTAATAAGTCCACACTTATATCTCTATGTTTCCCGCTAATTTGTCTATAAATGCCGCTATTGAAGTATAGGTGCTGGAATCTGACGCTAAGTGCTCCGTATGGATAATTTAATGCTTTTTTTCTATTAACCGGTGTTTCATATGAGCGCAGAAAAGGGCGTATTCCCCTGTTTCATTCATTATCTATTTCAAAAGAGATTAAAAACTTAAGAGACGCGTGTTCTTCCGTTTTTCTATGCTTCTTATCCTTCTAGAGCTGTTCATGTAGAAATATCGACGGCCTCAACTCATTCGCAGATAAACGGTGTTTCAGAAAGCTGAATCAAGAATTCGTGACGTCAAGACCGCTTCTCAGGTACTCCTCGGTTTCTTGTGGTGCATTGTTGTTTTCACTCTCGTTGGGGATTCCTGACCTCATTGAAGGGTTGACGCTGTCCAAGATAATGAACTGATACCCCGATGTCGTCACTAACTCATGAAAAGTGGGTGACAAAGTGTATCCACATTAATGGAGACAGCTGAAAACATATTCAGACAGTAGATACAATCAATCACCTGATCTTGAGCGTCTACTGAGAAATTTGTTTTGTCAAGAAACGCCTTGAAATATTGTTTTGTATTTAAACGGTATCTTTCAGCTTTCTGGGTAGATTTTATGAATGGTTTTGTCACATTGTCTCGACAGAATCCTAGGCATGGCAGATAGGCTATGTTCAGCCTTATCCGGAGAATTAATTAGGAGGATTATTAATGTACTTCCCGATATGTCTTTAGCCACGATTCATGGTGAGGAATAACAAAACACGGTTGAAAATGAAGGATCACGACCTAGAATATTACAAATCGGTCTCTAGATGTGTTGTCTGTCACCGCACATTCAATTGGGTTTGTTTAATTTGCCACTCGCGTCGCTGACGAACAAAGCGAACCGACTTTCAGGGAGATAAATTATAACTAGGCATAACACTGAGGATAAATTAAAATTAGGCTAGTAAGATTGATGGTGTAATCTATCGAATTCATATTTTTTATTGCGATTACCCGCAATTGCACACACACTTACTGCAAAATATCGAGTATAATAAAGTGGATAGCATAGTGGATAGGAATCATCGCCGTGCTGCGAACTTTTTTGAAAACAGATTAAAAGGAGACCCATTTTTCAACAGAAACCAACCTCCTATGGGGTGGAATTTGACCTCCCCATGCATTAACCCCTCGATTACGATTTTACGCGCTCACAAGTTTCACGCTAATTTTCCTTTTAATTCAAAAATCGTCCGAGCTTCACGCTAATATTCGTGATAATTACACAGTTTGTTTTCCGCGCAAATTTTTTCTATGATTTCATTCGCAAATTAGCAAATGATTCTCCGTAAAGCCCGTATGACACTTTATTTATTTATTTATTATGTTTAATGTTCGCCCAACATATACATAATTATAGGGCGAACATTACAGGAATGTAACTACAAAAAAATTGAAAATAAATCGGTCACAGCCACAAAATAGTAACAATCATGATAAGAAATGCTGAAAAATATTAACTAAATACTATCACAGTCGCGAAACATATTCTTAACATCTTTTACAAAACAGTATTTCTTTTGATACAAGTCTAGATCGTTGAAATTTCTGTTGTATAGTACACAAATCCTTCGTATTGGCGTATTGGAACAATAATTAGTTTTAACCTTTGATATGTAAAATGTTCTTTTAAATCGGCTATTAACATTTGGAACAATTATTTTTATTTCTTTCAGTAACTCATAACATAGGCCCTTGTTGATGACATCATGCAGAAACTTCACTTGCACTTCCCAATTTATTGGCCAATTCATTGTACATATATTGGATTGTGGTCCTACAGACACGCACCAATTTCTAGTCCAATATCCTTTTCACAATATTGGACACAATTTATTGTCCAATTTGTAATTTAGAACAGGTTCTATTTTCTCGCGGCCAATCTCCAATCAGAAGTCAGTTATGTCGACTCCTAGTGGCAAAAACAAGAAGCTCTTCGCAAAACATCAGGTTTTGCAGTAAAATATTGGATTTGTTCCGAAAATTCACTTGAAGTTTCTCAAATATGGACGAAAGAAGTTGTTTCAATACTGATTGAAGCGTACAAATCACACGAACGCTTGTGGTACGTAAAAATCATCGAAATACAATGGCGTTTTCTAGCGGGACATTAGACCACTACTTCGGCCAATATCGGTGCAAATATTGATGTGCCATACTGTACGTAACGCCCAATATTTTAGACAATATTGCGCGTCTATTTATTGGCCAAGAAATTGGAAAGTGTCATACGGGCTTAAGGATAATAATTTTCTAATTTTTCTCTATATCGGCCTTAAGCTGAAATTTTACCCGAAGGATATCGTAGAGAGTGCATATTGCGCTCGTTTCGGAAGGATACATAAGTGAAAGCATCACCGCCTCTCTCCGAGACTACTGCACCCACTTTTTCCCATCTTGCTATGGCTCGCCTTCTTTTGTTTCAATCCTTTGTGTCTTCGCGCGCTCGTCGGATGGCGTTGCCGTGTGTGTATGAGAGAGAGGGGGGCGTGGGGCAAAGGGTGTCTGGTTGGTTCGCCCCGGAGGAGGTCCTACTTCTTTTGTTTCGGGCCCTGAAGTTTGCAGTATTCTTTCGCGTTGTGTGCCTCGCGGAATGGCCCGTACAAAACACATAGACACTCGCATTGTACTTGCACCAACACTCGACAGCATCCCTGTTTGTACCTACTCCGCGAATGTTCCGGCTTCTCGGAGCTTCTCCGGAATTCTCTCGCTGGAGACTTTGCCTTGTTCATTAGTGACGCCCTCTTTCGCCGGGCGAGAGAATCCTTTCGCAAAGAACCGTGTCTTCGGACTTATTTTAAGATTACGTGTCCTTAAAAGTACTGTTCACGCAAACCCTCCACCTTGCGAACCCTTCACGAAGTGTGTGTTTCATTCACAAGGGGTGAATGAATACGAAATGCACTTAAAAAGTTCCGGGACTCAGTAATGTGGGACAGGTAAACAGCCTGTGGGTAGAATAAATGTAATGGTAGCATTCTCTTTTCCACAAAGCTTTATTTTCTTCTACTCACTGTGTTGTTCCACCGTATGTCGCCTATGCCTCGTTGATCTACTTATCCACGTACCGCCAACAACAATTACAGACTTTTCAGTGTGTATTTGTTCTGTCATATATAGTCACACTAGGAAAAGATTTTTACATTAAAACAAATTTTTGGTGTTTTTATCACTTTACGTTGAACTCTTTGACTCCGATGAGAAAAGCTTGGAATTCGGCACAAACTTTTTCTTTTGGTTTCCATTGGTTACTTAGTCTCGAAATAATAGGTAGAAATTTATGCAATTGTGTGGTGATAAGCAATAATGAATTCAATTCTTTCATTCAAATTTGCTATAATCTCCATCTCCCTAGGGTAATTGTGTTTCATGTCTAACTTTATCCATTTTTCTTCCATTTCCCCGATATAAATTAACCGTTACAACTAGGTAAATATCCTTGAAAATCATGTGTAAGGCAGCAAGTTTCTTTTGACTTAATCTACGGTAAACAGTAAAAAAATCAGCCTTTATAATTTCAAATTCATATTTTAGTTTCCACTACCCGTTGTCATTCAATAAGTGCCATTCGCTAGTTGATATATGAAAACAAATTGATGAATTTGATCTGATTTTCAATTTATTAATTTGACTTGATGATGACACCTTGCTTCTAAACGCATTGATAAGTAGTAATTTTCGCCATTGAAAATAGTGTAGGAAGATGCAGACAGCTTTATTTACTTCATTTTAGTATAGTTCTGCACCATATGTCGCCAAATACTGTGGAATGTGTGTGGGAATGAGTTGACAGGAATTTGTCGGTACCTATTAATTTTAATCATGATGAGCTGAACATTTTTTTTAGTCGTCTTTTTTCTTTTTTTAAATCTTTAGAGCACACCTTGTGAAAGACCATAGCCTTCCGAGGTGTGCAGACTAGTACACTACGCTATTTATATAGCCTACGCGAAGCGACGGAAATACACCTATAATGGTATTCTTATGGCATAGTCAAACAGAGTTTAACTTTTATACCTTGTAGTAATCCTCATCCAATGCACCAATTCATTTTCATGTAAAGTATTCATGCACTGGTTAAAACATTAGATCTAGTATTAAATGGGATTTCAAGCAATTATTACCAGAAAACAATTATGAGTTTCCTCTCATCTTCCAATATTTTCATGCCAGGGTTCGAGAAACATGAAGCATTACGTCCATCCGCACAGCCTATTCTATGGGTCAAGCTCTAATCTTGCATTTAAAACATAAAATCAATATTGTATAGTATAGAAAAAATAGCGAGACTATTGGCAATTAAAAATCATTCCAATCGAAGTGTTTCTTAGAACGACTTGCAAATGTATGGATAAAATGAGGTGAAACGCTTCAGCCATTCAGAGGCAAAGATTCAGTCAGAAGTAAATAATTGATGGTGATAGTAATTATTGCATAGCAATTTTCGGTATCAACCAAATATTATCATCCCAAGTAACGTTGTGTAAGAAAATTTTATATTATGCCCGTAAAGACATGCACGCAACTAGGCCAACTGATTTCAAACAGATGAAAATTGAAATTAGGATTTTATGGCCTGTACATCTCGGAAGATACGTGATTGAGGTAAAAAGTGTCTCGTAAAAGTTGATGGTGCCCTTATCGTTCTGCGGGAAAATCCTCTCCAATGGCTTGCTACTTGCGGGCCTAATTCAGGACTATGGAAATTGAAACATATCTCCGACCTAGTCGTTTGACCCTGCTTGAGAGCAATAGAAAGTGCCAGGTGTTTAGGCGCCAGGTATGAAGAAAAAGCAACTCTTAGAGGGAAAAGGTAGGGGCTTATACTCAACTTATATACTTCTACCAAGAGACTCGAATAGAACTTTTCAAAGGCAGGAAATAATTAAGTAAATATACTCATAATGTGACATGATGTTATAAGGTGATTTAGCATAATTCTATCGGACAGCTTGGTGTATCCTATGATTTTAAATTCTTAATTAAATCCTATTTAGCACCTCCGACAACAATATATACATTATCCTCTTTAAAATCAGCAACATGAAAACCCTTTAGGTAGCGTATGATTCTGAATATTAACCCACCGTCTGATATATTTCGCTGAATGTTTTTTTTTTGTATTTTAGATGTATCACTATGACGTAATTTTATTTTCATATAATAAACTTTTCACTGGCAGTTTTAAAATCATAATCAGGAGTTACAGCAGCGATATATTTACTATCCTCAAAAGTTCCTGTTCTTGAGGATATTATTCATTTTGAGGTGAAAAAACTTATGTCTGGGATTCAAGTCTTGTGGTATAGTATAGTAACAGTAGTATATGTATTATATAATCTTCCAAATCGCAACCCCATCCGAGGTATGTGGCCAGAGAAAAAATTATAAGTTAAGCGATTTCCCTTGTATTTGATTGGAGCACAATTCCAGAGATCCTAGTCAAGATGGTCAAATGCGCAATTTCTCGCCTGCACTTGGGATCAGCATTCCATTTCTGAATTTTCACAACTTGTTAATCGTAATACACGTATCGGTAGTCATCGCGACTATATTTTTCATTTTTATCCCGTTTTTACTTGGTTTCAACGTTTTTATCCATTATTTGTGCTATTCTAAAGAGTTGGGATTTTTCGTAAAGCTAATATTTGGAAAAACTACGAGTGATGTAATGAGGAAATGGGTCAAATAGAAACGCTGGATATCTACTGTTCATGTTATCGAGGAAAGCAAAATTAGCGGTAGTAGCAGGTAATTCAAAGTTTATTAGACTCTTGTTTATTTTTTCCCAGAATTAATGAAATGTTTTCCGCAAGATACGAGCTGTCGCCGGCGGGCAGTAATGTCAGAGAGTCACGACAAGGAGCCTTTCGCTGCGTTTCACTGTCCTCACCGAAGAAAAACACGTCAATGAAGGGTCATTCGCTGGGCCACTCCCTGGCGAGACATCTGTTATCCCTAAATAGGGTTTTCCCGTGGATTTTTTTTGTGGGTACCCTTGTCCCTGTAACATGAAAGTGATAAGAGTATATGGGTCATATCACTATGGCCTGGAGCAGTCATCACATCCAAAGGCTTGCATCGGTGCCTCACTCAAATAAGCGCCCATATCGTATATATCTCTACTGGAGGAGCGAGGGAGAAATATGCTAATGTCTTAATATACTCATTTAATCCATTAATGAGTTGCCACTAAGATCTATCTTTGGAATGATAAGGTAGATTTCTAGATAAAAATATTAATTGAGAGGCTCTTCTGATATCGATGATTTGAAAAAAAAAGTTAAAGAAAAATTTTTATTTTTTATATTTATAGATAGCGATAACAGCAAAAAGGTATTGCATCAAATTTTTAACCATTTAATGTGTCAAGAAAAGAAAAAAGGCAAAAAATATATCATTAAAAATTGCTCTGCAGCAATTATATAAAATGATTAAAGGTGTTATGTGATACACGGTAAGCTTCTTTGGCAAAATACGAAAAAATGCGAATTCAATTAAAATGCTCATTTTTTTCGCAAATGGTTTCGGGGTATTTATTTTCATTTGTGTGTAGAAATAAATTTTCATCAAAATCTGAATCCTCAGGGTCCAAAGTTTGCTGAATTGCGGTGGAATGACGCATAACGTTAATTCGGCATCATGGTGTCCTAGTTGGTGTGTCACTTTGCTAATGGCTCTAGAGACACGGGCTCAAATAAGCGTCAAACCTTGCAAATACCAAAATAAATACCTTTGTGGTGGTTTTTTTCAGGAAAAAAATTAGCATCCCGTAATCATTGAAATTAAACTGGCGAAGTCTGAAATAATCTCTGAATTCACCTTTCTGGCAAATTTTCGGGTGGAGATATGACTTTATTTCAAAGTTTAAAAAAAAATCCTATTAAGTCAAATACCCTCTCGCCATCGGTGCCTCACTGGCTGAAAAATTGATAACTTTACTGGTTGATATTGATCAAGTGACTTCGCAATGAAATTAATTTCAGAATTGTGCAGTTTATGCAATTTTTTTGGATGCGTGTAAGTTACTTCATTTGGAAATACTTGTATTTATAAGTAGTTGGTGAGTGAAATTATATCCATGACTGCCTGGTGAAAATGCTTTCGACGCTTTGAATTATTTTCTCTGATTTTGTGGAAGATTTTCCACCGAACACCTCCTATACTCAACAACCTATTATATGTTGCCGAAATGGCCGAATTTTCCGCATGTCTTCAAATATGCAGCTTCGTCAGGTAGAGCAGAGCAGACTGTTACTAACTCCGAATTTCCTAATTTTAACTCATATCTATCGTTTAACGTCAGTGAATTCACCGGTGTTGGGGAAAATACATAATCGACTGATTTGATTGGTTTTTTGGAGGGATGAAAAGGTTTTTTTTTTGCTCAATGCACGAATTTGGATTAATTATAGCCTGCTGTATTTTATGATTGAAAATTTTTAATTAGAGTTCGAAGGCATTTTGTACATCTGGAGACTAAAAAACACAATAGAGGTAGTTTTAAGAAGATTTGACTAATCGAAGGGGAGAGAATTAATATAGGATATAAAGAATTCTTTTCTAATGCGTGAGGAGAATCCTATAATTATATGGGAAATGATTTTTCTTTCAACGATTTCAAGAACTTTGTTATCCAATGTGATGATAGATTTTCCACTTAACCGCTCCAATATTCAACAACCGATTCCCGGAATGGCTGAATGCTCCGAATGTCGTCATGTAACAGCTTCATCATGGATATTTTTTTAATCCTGAATTTTCTCGACACGCCATGCCAGTCCTGTTTTTGAAATGCTTGATTTGTTGGGATAACTTTTCCCTGCGGAGGGTACGAACAGGGCCAATGATTAAAGGCCATTAGCTTTCAAATCGATCGTACATTGAATCCATTCCACTTTTTTTTATCAATTCTCTACCGCTCGCTTTCAATTACGACTCTCAATCTGACCGATAATGGGACTACGGAAAATTTGGCCGGAGCACCTGTTAGTTATGGGTCTGTGGACTAATTTTCTCATTTTAACTCATATTTGTCGTTTAACGTCGCCGTATTCATCAGAATTGGGAGGAAAAAAATACTTGTCCAGTCATATCGGAAAGGTTTCTTTTTTTTTTTTTGAGAGATGGAAATTTTTCGTTGGTCAAATGCATGAATTAGGATTGATTAAGCCCTCATTTCAGCACATCATTTATTGCTTATCCCCCCATTAAAAAAATAACGAGATCGCATTATATAATTCTCGACGAAGTTGTTATTTTTTAGAAAATCATCACGGCAGGTGAGTTTCTGCCTAGCAAGAAGGTGGCGGTTTTTTTTTCTCGTTTAATATAACTTTTATTCACTTTTTGGTGCAAATTTAAAAATCTGAAACCTAATTTTTGTGATATGCTTTATCGATGGAGAGCAATTCCTTCAAAAATATCTATGCAAGTCAATATTTTAGTGGTCATACACTTAATCATGGCTGTGTTTGAATTTGGTTTTTTGAGTAACAACTCATTCCATCTGGTTTTGATATTGGGAATGTGGACTTGTTCGGTAAAATCGAGTTAGTTTTTTCGCCACTACTATGGCAATAAAAGTCATTTCCCATCCTATCAGATAATGAAACACCTTTTTGTGGCAAAGTAACCGTTGCGCTTCGTTAACTAAACTGTTGATCTACTCCTCATCTTCTGGTGAAGCGCTCAAATATTAAATGTATCAGACGGAAAAAATATTCTGTATTCGATTCAACTCTATTAGCTTACTTGATTGAAGTTATCTTCACAAAGCACTGGATACTTTTAAAGGTATAGTGTGGTATGGCATTTTAAGGAGGTGACCGACAGATGAGACAATTTGTGTCCTGTGGGAAGGCTAAGGACAGAAGAGTGGAGAGAATCTCTTCGTCGGCTTTAGCCTGCTTTTAACAAAAGCCACCAAAGGGACCAGGGTTTAACGTCTCATCCGACGGACGGAGGTTTTTTACTTAGAATGCTATCCATGAATCACTTCATCATGGATCGGATAGTTTCCAAAAAAAACTCTACTACTGCTGGGATTCGTACTCGGGTCCACAGGGTGGGAAGTCAACAACCACCACATCGACCCAATTCCCAGTACTTTTAATATATACATATAAGGTTAAGTTCTATCTGAACGTATGTACGGTGGAAGAAAGGGAAATGTGGATCACCAAACGCCAAACTTAGGGCCGCTTGATAGAAATCAATAGTAATTGATTTAATTTAGCACCTATGGTAAAATTATGATCACAGCTTCATCAAAAAACAAAAATGCATAATTAAATAAATAAGCCTGAACTAGCCGACATCTATCGTTCCTCTGAATAACTATAATTGCAAACTGCCACATACATCGTATCGAGATTGAGATGAATGTTTTTTATTAGCAGCGCCGAACTATTTTCCTGAGTGTACGTCATTAGTCCATGTTATAGCCACTTAATTTTTCATTTATAGGGGTTTTCATCCACGATCCTTGGTTGTAAATTACAAAAAACGCGAATGAAAAAAATGACTACGACGTGAGCCTTCCGTTGCAGTGAGGTTCGGCTCTAGGTATAATAAACACAAATCCCATTGATACTTTATATTATGCTAATTAATAAAGTATTTATGGAGTTTGGGCTTGTATTCTCAGTAGGCATGGTCGGATCGGATACCTCGGATCCAAATATCCGCGGATATTGCCCTTCATCGGATACATCGGATCCAAAGTCGCGGAAGACATCGGATCCGGATCCGAAATTTTAAATAATAGCTTTAGTTAATGCAACGCCCCGTATAATAAGGGTGGAAAGAGTTCCGATTCTCTCTTCGAATGTGCCGTTGCATGCGATTCTTGTCCTACGCCACTGGTCAGTGGTTTATCCGAAGATTTTTCCTATTTTCATTTCCAAACCCAAGCGTAACACTTTAGGTCCTGAGCATGTAAAGATGTCTAAAAAGACAACTTGTAAGCCTATAAAAATGATTTTTAATTTATAAAAATATTAAAATGTGTATGAAAATCTAAAAAGCATTCCTTCAATTGTACGTACCTAGAATAAACTTAAATAATTACTTCTTGTAATAGCAGGAATTGCATTTGGATCCGAAAATATCCAATCCGAAAGATCCGGCTTCGAAAATCAAGGATCCGATTCGCATCCGGATCCGAAAAAAAATTCTTGATCCGTCCATCCCTAATTCTCAGTTATAAATCTGATTCTTTTCATCAGATCATCCTCGTTTTCAATGCTGGCTTCATTTCAATCTTTATTGCTGAAATAATAATTGAGTCGAGGCCAGAATAGATTTTGGGTAATTACGCAGGGTAATGGATGCATGGGTACTTTCACAATAGAAATCATCATCGTCTTACGACGGGTTTGATTGAATATCTATTATTACGGGATTCTCCTCTGCCAGATGAGTTTCTCCTCTTGTATTCCTCAATCGTGGACCACAGGTTATGCGGCACTTAGCAGGAAGGGGCTATCAGCAATCTTCTAATTTAACTGGCTTCGATTCCTCGATCGCATCACCTTTATGCACTATTTCCAGGGGGGGGGGGGGAGTTGATTTCAAAGGCAACACCTTTGACGCCACCCTTGCAGATGACCGTTGCAGATAAAGCACGTGCCCAGTGCGTATGTGGGTCCGAAATGAACCAGTGGCAGAAAGGAAGCATCCAATTCTGCGCGGTTGAAATCGCTGCGGACGATTCAATAATCTACCTCAGCTATTCCTAGATTACCTTGGGCCTTAATTGTGCTTCGGAGAACAGCCGGATGGCTACGTGAGTCTTGGTTGGCTCAGCGGTTAGAGCATCCGAGCGTTGGTAATACAATTCCCCGACGGAATGTTACCGGCCAAATCAAAGCGCTTCCATTGATTTTTCTCCAAAGCTTTACAATCACCTCTATCGGCTCTCTCGGCTGACCTGCGCAGTGTTGAAAACGATCTTACAAATTTGATTCGGTGATAAGCATGAATTTTGGGCGATAAGATTTAATTTCGAAATAAACATCAGTCGGAAAACAAGTTAAGCCGAGGGTTTTTTTTTACGTTACAAAAAAGGTTAGGCTCACCACAGAAGTGAAGGTCACGATTTTGACTTTTTTGAAATTACGTATTATACTTGCATGCGATTTTATTTACTTTATTCATGTGATGGATAAAAATAACTCTGCAGGAAATCAGTAAGAATGTACATTTCTATCTTATATCTAATTAGCGTTGCTTCGTGGTAATGAAAAATCGATGATACTAGTTCTTAACCAAGACTATCATTTGAATTGCTATCATTTAGTAATTAAAGGTAATCATCGGACTCATTTGATTGTATTTTTCATAGTGGGAACTCATTAGAGTTGTGTTTCAAGGATATTTTACGTTACAGTTAATATTTGCGTAGAATATCATTGACATAGTAAAGGAAATACTATAATTCCATGCAAATATTATACTGCATTACCCGTTTTCCTCTGCAGAGTAGCATTATTACCATGTCGGTGTAGTGAAAACCAAGTTACCCAAGTATATTTATGTGGAATTGAAGTAATTTTAATTTATTCTCTCTCCATAATGGATAAATCGCATCAAGAAACTGTTTCATTCATTTCCACAAAGGTATCATCAAATTATCAGGAATACCAGTTTGATTTTCACGCAGCAATGAATGATGTTCAGAATGAAGAAAATTTTCTTGAGATTCTTGTAAGAGAAGGAGGTGTGTTATTTACTGCTGAATTTCACGTTTTGCTTTTCTTTTTCTCCATATAGTCGCCTATTTGGATTTCACGGTACGAAAAACGGTCTATTGAAATAGGGCAATCTCCAATTAAGATTTTCCCTCGCAGATGCGCACTTGGAAATAGTGGCTTCATTCAATGAAGAATTTCCCCCTCATCTGAGGGCTCTACGAAACGGCATGAGTGTTATGAAATGAGGTAACTATTCTCGACCTAAGAGGTCGGGAAGGTTTATTTTCGCGGGAATCGAGTCAATTGGCCCTCAATCTAATTGACCTTAATCATGAAAGCCTCGCTCTGGTGTACGCCGCTAAGCGCCTAGCATTTATTTTTCGTAAAATTATCAGCTAAACGGAAAATCTTTCTTATATCTTCCATGATGATGTATTTACCCAATTCATCATCATCGTAAGTCAACGTCCCATAATCGGTTTGACGCAGCTCTCCATTCCTATCTCATAACCGCTAGCCTTTTCATAGTAATGTTTTTCTTCTATTTTATATCCTTTATAACCTGCCCTGTGTAACTGATTCGGGGCCATCCCTTGCCCTTCTTCCCTTCCGCCTGTCCTTCTACGATTGTTTTCATCAGATCATTATGACTCATAATGTTACCAAGTAAGTTTTCCCGTTTTCTGCTAAAGGTATTTAGAAGACTTCTCTGTTCTTCCGTTCTTCGAAGCTTTTTCTTATTAATTGCTCTGCCTATCCATATTATCTTCATCATTCTTCGGTAGCACCACATTTCGAATGAAAGTCGGCGCCCATGCTCCCACTCCAGACTTCTTTGTTGCTGTCAACGTCCAAGCCTCGCTTCCATAGAGAATCATGTTTAGCAAGCAAGCCATCAGATGAGCCATCGGAAGAATTATTTCTTCTTAAGAATTTTGTCCTAATTTATCCATTTATAAGGAATATAAGACTCACTTCTTGATAAATGCGCATTGAATTACGACAAATTTTCATATTTTAGGTAAAGGGTTTCCAAACGGTGATCGCTTAATAGCAGTCATCATTGATAGAGGCATTAACGTACAATCAATTGTTGAATAGAGCATGGGTTATCTACCCTTAATAAGTCAAGGTGTTGCCTTTAAACTAATGTGAGTAATTCGTTCCGCAATTCACCGATATAGTGGGAGATACGCTTCGCCTTAACGCAGCTTATTAACACAATTTCAGGAATTACGTCTCAAGATATCATGGGAACGCAACTATTGACTTTTTTTTCCTTGTGGTTTCATATTGCAACTGATTCTAAATTATTTTTTTCATTTTTTCGGGGAATCTTTTAGAGATTTCCATTGGTTTAAATCGTTTTATATCACCAACGTTGAAAAAATTGACTAAATTATTGCAATTTGAAACTTGACAATGTGGCTGAAAAAAGGATACCGCCAAATTTATCTGCTATTCCAACACCCTGGTCAGGCTGCCTAAAAGGTAATTGATACCCGGCTTCGGAAAAATAATTACAATCTAGACACGGGTTATGAACTCATCAATGCGTGGAATACCATTTTAAAGACATTAAAAAATGATATAGCTTCGCCTTTTTTTCTGACTTCCCAAGGTCTTTTGTGCCAATCCGGATTAAACTGATTGTTGTGACTCTTTACAGTTACTTCGTAACGGTTTTTTATTCGCTCAAACCATTTATTCCAATTCACCATGATGATGATGGACGACTCGTGTGTTGGAACATTGGTGATATTCAACGATTTAACTCATTGGAATTCCCTAAAAGTCTTCACGAAAATAATTTGCCGCGAAATAATTACATTATAGGCTTTTTTAATTCTGTAGTTATTCTGTTAGCTGCCCTCATTCTTTTATAAATAATTTTACTTCTAAAATAAATTGCTCACTACTTTTCAAATTTCTATATCTCATTCCTTGGACGATTGTATATATGTATGTATAGGAATATATAATAACATAAAAATACCCCAGGTTGGGCAGAATCACAGGACACATAAAAATGTAAAAAACACTCACAGTACTAAATTTTCGGTGGCACATACCACCTTCCTCAGAGTTAGGTAGGAATATATAATAATAAATGTAATATAGGTATGTATAGGAATTATGTTATTAGTACGATGGATTCGAGAGAGAGACTCGAATGTACACAGGTCAAATTCAATGTCCCACGCTTTCAATGACTCCTACGTATCTATTAGCGTTTTAGGCAGAATGTTTTCACGGCGTGAAAACCGTGTCAAATCACCGTACCATCTTCCCTCCTCTTTTTTTATCGACTCAAAAATATGTCACTAGGCAACAGCCTCTCATAAAGCGTTGTCACAATTAATGCCCACCACGAGACACGCTCCGTGTTAGGCTCTGATACAATCACAACCTGATTATTTTGTCGCTGCTGAACGAACCATCAGCGCCTGAGTGGGTATAACTCGCTATATATATCGCTCGCTATATCGAGGCGCTGTGCAATTTGCTAAACGTCGATGCTATCTGAAAGTCATTAATGGTCGCCTCCCTAAATATCCGTTATTTCGACGAAAGGTCTGTTCTACGTCCTCGGGAGATTAAGAGCGCAGGTACCTACTTGGCTAATCTTGTTTCCAGAACTAATTTGAATACAAATTCGATCGCGCCTGCGGAGTGTAGCTTGACGAACGATTATCCTCCCCGTGGCCCCGAATGACGCTAAGTGGAAGAGTTAAGTGGTAGAGGCGTCGGATAGCCAATGTAATCGCTCATGTATGTTTTAAGAGTTAACTCTCCCAACGTACAGCGTCATAGTGGGTTACTTGGAGGGGTTTTGCAATCAAAAGTCAACATATGTCGTAAAACTGAATAAAAAAAAATAAAATCAAAAGAAAAAGAACTTAAAAAAAATATATATATAAAAATAAATAAAAATATATAAATAAATAATAAACTCATTATAAAAAGAGAGTAAAGTAACTCCACACTCATCATCCAAATTTAAAGGTAAATACCCCCAATTACCAAGGTAAAGAAAACCTGTTATTTAAAGGTTTAATTATGTATCATTTTTTTAAATTTAATTTCAATATGTAAATGTCAAATTCCATATTAGTTATAAGCTTCTGCTCACACAAACAAAACACTACCCACACAACATAGAAAATTGCGCAAAAAAATTGAAATCTCCTGTAATCTGGCTGGTTAGGGTGAAGGAATTCACCGGGACAGCGAGACAGCGCCTTCGGCGCGTTAATTAATGAATGTGTAAAACTAAATAAGATTTTAGAAATTAATTTAACAAGTCAAACTATTTTAACCCCTTGCGCTGTAATGACGAGTCTAGCTCGTCATGAACCTTCGACGCCAAACCGCGCAATGACGAGTGTATATCGTCATCGGATTTTCCTAAGTTTAGCACTATTTAGAGGAACAATATAATTATTTTGAAAGCTTAACAATGTTAAAACATACATAGTATACAGAAATAATTCATATTTCATGAAACATGAGGCATTGGAAGGATTAAAATTATTTTAATCGAGTAGCGATAGCGGTGTTCTCCATGTTTAATAATCACATTTTATTTCACTGTTTTACATTGATTGCAAATTACAAAATATCACTTTATTACCTACCCTTTTAAAGAGAACCACAGAAAAAAATTAATAGAGAATAGGAGCGCGATTCGGAAAATAAATCGAAGTGGAAGGTTAATAATAATAGACAGGTTAATAATAATTCATAAAAGAAAAATTTCATCTGACAGATTTATCATCATCACTGGGCGATAATGATAGGATTGGTTTGACACATCACCTCTCTACTAACTTCACCAGCAATCTTTTCATACCTAAGTATTTCTCCTCGCTCACTTCCTTCTCTACCTGTTCCATACATTTTCGTTCACGTTTCTCCTTTTGGATTCTTGACATCTAAGTGTCTCACGACGATTGTCTTCATCATCACGTAACGTCTCAAGATATTTCCAATCAGGCTGTTTCATCTTATTGACAAGGTTTTCACGAGGTTTCTATTTTCTTCTTCTCTTCCTCAGACTTATTCATTACTAACTCGGTCCATCCATTTGATACTCATTTTATTTTGTTGCATCACATTTCAAAAGCCCCCACTCTTCATTTATCCTCTGCTGCCATTGGCTATGCCTAGCTTCCTCGTCACAGCGTACTCCAGACGTAATTTCTGATAATTTATTTCTTTACTTCTTTGCTTAAATGTAAGTGAATAGAAGAGAATCGGGTGAGGAAAACTATATATTTTGTTCAATCTTTGAAGTGTTTCTCTGCCAATTTAACTTGATTAGTATGAGAAAACGTTCGAACTGTAGATAACTTTTATAGTTTAATAATAAAAAATGACAATCAAATGACAGAATTCATCCACCATTTCCAGTTTTTGTGTCCCTATTATTCAAATCTATCCAATCCAACCTTCGGGTTTAATCGCCGAGTGCCCGAAGAATATCAACCCAAGTATCCATTCAAGTACGATTCGGAATTATCAGCGAACCACATGGCAATACGGTTTTTAATTTATTCCCTTTTTTTCGCATCACTATTCCGAATCATCCGTTTCGTTATTATTTGATTTTTCGTTTAGGATCGTATTATCTGTAGTGTTTCACGTAAAATTTTAAACCTATCAGCATGTATTCCGTATTTAATTTTCACATCCACGTCAAAAATACATCGGTGAAAACTGCAAACAAAATCTTTGTACCAACTACGGCTACCCGACCATGGCTATATATATTTATAGGTGTGAAAAGATAAGCAGGTAGAAGGAAAGAGTTGAGAGCAATTGAAATTTTGAACATTCAGTGGAGAGCTGCGTCAGACCAATCTTAGGATTTTTTACTTTGAATGATGGTGAAATCAGACGCAAACTTAATGAAGCGTTTTCCATTTTTCTCTTGCAGCATCCTCCGCTCTTTAAAGTCCATCCTCTGTTAACTGAACGCCTCCAATCGTTTAATGGTAAATTACATTTTTAAGTGAAATGAAGATACGCTTTACGTACCTAGAAATTCTATTTAACCCTTTCTAACCCAGAGCTGTTTCTGGGAGAAATCAAATTTCAAGATTTTTCATTTTGAACACGTGAAAATTTTACACTCAATGATAACTATCCTGGCAGATAAATATTTCGTCATTAAAGTTTACACTGCAAAGTAATATTTATTTTAGATATCTCGTAAATAGAGCTGAAAGTTTAAACATTGCTTAGAAGCAACATTGGGTTATAAATGGTTAACCAGCCTACACTAGTTTCACCTTCCCTGCACGCTGGTTTAGGGTTGATAATCCTTATTTCAAGTGCTGTAACCATCGCCCAGTAATTGCCTTGCGTGAAGAGCTTTGTTCGGGGACTTTTCGGAGACGCAAGCAAGGTGTCGTTTAGATTGCCGAAGAAAAAGAAGCAACGTGAAGCCAATATCGATTTTAACTAACCCCGATTCGCCCAGAAGTTTCTCTAAGGCTGGGTTGATACGTCAAAGTTGACTGCGGGGATATTAGCTGAAAAACCATGTCTTTCCATTGCTATCAGCACGAAAGTATTCACAGAATGTCAATGTACTTCGTTATGGTGGAAATGGGAATACGAATGAAATCACGATGACGAAGAGGAATACTTTTAATCTCCTCCGGTTATAGAGGATAAATAATTATGTTTTGGCTCACTATTTCTTCATCCTAAATTAGAAGTTGAAAAAAGCAAACTGTAGCTATATTCTGCGCCTGCAAAGTTAAATCAACGCTGCCTTAAGCGACATGATCATAGTCTTCGGCTCACACTGCGTTCAAATTTGAACTGCTTCAACTTTGAATGCGGTAGGAATGGATGCATTGCAAGCGGAGAGTGCTGATCTAAGTGCGCAGGCAAGGAACATTATCACAAATTGCTTTTTTCAATTTATGACTCAATAGTAAGCCAAAAGTCATTCTATTCTTCTCATGAAGTACATTTTCTATCTTTCTCATTTTTTTTGTCTCTGTCAGTATTAAGCGCCGCAGCACTCCAAGAGACACTGGCATAGCACCAGGCTTTATAAGCGTAAGACGAGCGTGATTGACTCCTATAGCAATCAACTTTGACATTTAAACAAGGTTTAAGGGCACAGGTTGGTGGTAAAGTCGGCTTCAAGTGGTAAGGAGGCAGACAAACATATCGGAGGCATTTTAGCTCCGCCGCTGGGCCCTAGCTGGCTTCCCTCGCGCCAAGAAGACAGGTGGGGCGGGCGAGGCAACTTGTTAAGGGTAATCAACACTGATTGGGCCACTATCCGAAATCGATGTTTTTCTCGCGGGAAGCGTCAAGAGAAGGCGAGGGCGAAGGGCTTTCTACCTCCTCTGGTCTTGTTTTTGGAGAACCACTTTGTGCTCTCGCCACTCAAAAGCCATCCACTTGAAGAAGTACCTACACGAATCGAAGTCAGTAGTGGAAACATTAGAATTGTGGTGATACCGTAGAATGGTAAACATTAAATGCATCGACCGAGGAAGCAATGAGGAAATGCTAAGGAGAGAAGAGAAGTTTTCTAAAAACCCTGAGGATAAGACGGAAAAATTTAGCTGATCACATCATGGCCTGATGAAGACAATCGTTGAAGGACGAGGCGAAGGGAAGAAGGGTAAGGGATGTCTCCAAATGAGTTACATAAGACAGTTGATTGAGGCTGTTAAAGAGAAGAAATGCGTCACTATGAAAAGGTTAGCGGGTAGGAGAGAGGAATGGACAGCTGCGTCAAACCAATCTGAGGATTCTTTACTTATGATGATGATGACTAAATGATTAGGAGAAATACTTGAAGATAAGACTAATTACTTGATATATGAACACGCTCATAATAAATAACTGCAGCGAATATCTCCTATGATAGTCGTATTAATATATTTATCATACCCAGGGCGTGGTCTTTAATATTACGAGAAAACGCGAGCAACGAGATAAAAATTATCCGTAGATCAACTATAAATTGATTAAATGCAAGATTAATTTTTTTCTAGCAAGGCTGTGTGGTTTTTTAGGCTTGAGAAGAGATCCGTTATTAAGTTATCCCTAATTTATATCTAAACTATAAATTAGGGATAACTTAATAACGGATAGAGTCAAAACAATCCCCGCCACGTGTCTAATAACTTGCTGTGTGTTATGTAGCTGCAGGTTTATTTTCGTATTAAAAACTTTATAATTGTTTTTATGCTTAAATACTACCTCTAACCTCATCGTACTAAAATTTAATGCACTTATTCTTCTGGACATTATAAAACAAGCCAGCTTAATTTCATGTTGCAGATGAAGAAAGACCTACTGTTTAAAAACGGCCCAAGTTGTATCCCATAGGGAAAATATATTGGGAGAGGGCATTTGGGACGTAGCAGTAATAGGCTCTGGTTGGAGATTATCCGAAATCGATTGTAATTCTCACAGGAAGCGTCAAGAGAGCGGAGGTCCAACTCCGTTAAGGAGTTTCCTCCTTCTTGGCCTTTTTCAATAGAACTCTCTGCTCTCACTTTTTTTCTCGAAAGCCAACTACATTTAGAAATGTACTCCCAGCCATACGATTCCGCACAATATAATGATGTTTTAATAATGCAGTCACTATTCTTTCGGGATTGGGAAGAGTTCTCAATGATTAGTTAGCCAGCACAGTTTATTTTTCAATTTAATTTCATTATATTTCATCAATTTTCATCAATTCGAATTCAAATTTCATCATATTTTTAAATTTCATATCAATAATGGGCTCTTCGGTAATTGGGGCATGATTTATAGAGGTATAGCACCATCATATTGATTTCAACTCAATTGAGGGCCGTGTTTGGTTTATCTTGTTGGTAGGCTCAGAGATCCTATATGTACCCACACCGAAATGGCAATTTTTTGCATGCCACTTTACCCGTTACTAATATCTATGACCTTCATCTCGTCGCATACAAATGTTATAAATAAATATTTCAACACATGAGATAAATCAATTATCAAAAGTCCATTTCATGATAAACTCCTTACTGCGTGAAAAACTCCTTTGCCGGCCTCGGTGGCGTTGGGGTAAACTTCTTTCCTGCTAAATCGTAGGTCGCGGGTTCGAATCCCACCTGGGTAGGTGGTCCCTATCCAGGGCATGACTGTTTGTGTCGTGATTAGTTTATTTCTCCGTTGTAAAGGTCTCTGTGTTCTGTTTTCGGGTAAGTTAGAAGTAAATAAAAGAATATCCGAAAAATTGTCCAATCCATTGGGCAGTTAGCATGTAGCAATATTCACCACTGATTCGGGACTAAATTACGAGTGATAAAAAAGCTATTTTCAAAAAACTACACTTTTTATTTTAGGAAAAAGAAGAAAATGTCTCAATAAAATGAAAAACTACTCTAAAAATCCAAGTTTGTGTTCGAACTAAAATTAAGAAAATAAACCAACCTAACTTGGCACGTTTAAATTTTACAGATAGAAGACTACATGTTCAAAGTAAAAACCTTGGTGTGCACTCACCTCACATTTGAACCTGAAGTGATTCAAATTCATCGTAATATATTAAAGATAATTTAAAGTTTTATAACACGCATTTAAAGAGAAAGAATTTGAATTTAAGATGCCGATATTGGGGTGCATATTTAAATTCAGTAAACAGTAGAAGTTTTGATTTGGATCGGAAACCTTACAAGATAAACCCAGGATACTTCAAAGAAACCCCATCCTTCCTAGAATTCTCCAACTAAAAAGATATTTTCCTATAAGTCATAAAAATCTAGATATCTAACTCTCCAGAGGCGATTTAATATAATTGAATGGCATTCTAAATAATAAATCATAAGTTTTTCAGCAGCCGGTTTTTATGTTTTTGTTTTTTTAATTTTAGCACTTGCAAGAACATGCGCTGAGGTCTGCTAGAGAAAAGTTGGTGAATTACTGCGATGAAATATTATACGCCCTACTCATTTTATCGCAGGCATAAATAATATGTACTTGCAGGGCATCGCCGTGACGTCCTTTATCTCTATAAATATCCCGCTTTGAACAAGGGGCGGCCGGCCGGCCGGCCCTTACGTACCCCACACCACAACTGACCTCTACACGTGGAGTGAGTGGACACAGCCCTCTTCATATGACCCTCATTCCATACCAACGTTTCCCTATCAAATGCTCTTGCCGAGAGCATTTTCAAAGACACTTTTATGTTTTATATAAAAAACTAATCTAGGAATGCTGTAAAAATAATAAGTTTAGTCCGATAGTAATTACAGAAAATAGAAAAATTAATATTGGTACCATCGTCGCTGGGGGTGTTAAGGAGTAAACATTTCTGTCAAATTGAGCTTTCGTTTCTGGTGTAGCTAAATTAAGGTTAACACACTCAATGCTGAAAATGTGTGTAAAAGCATATCACTTAACATGGATTTTTTGTGATGATAGAAGCGGGAATAAATGCGATGAGTAAAAGTTTGCAATAAAAGCAAATTGTTGATATCAGTAAAAATTTGCCAAGTGGAAAGTAAAACTTTTCTTTCTCCCTGCTGAAGACATATTTAGACGGTAAAAACAGAGAGCCTTATGGCATGCTAATTTTATGTTTTTTGTTGCACTCAATGCAAAATATCACCGCGAATACCGAGAGAGATGATTATCCGGGTATGTTGCCTTGAGTTAAAGACACCACCTTTGATGCGGTAACAGACAGAAAGCGGGGAAGTTCTATCAAGATATCATCTTATATCAAAATTATTGGTAACCTAGGTTGTGGCAATACCTTAGAAACGAAACATCAATAAATATGTTCAAAGTTCAGAGGTATGTCAAAATGTTTTGTATATTCCATTCTGTTCTTATATATATATATATGTTTATATATAAAGAAAAGGAAAAAAAAATGATAATAGACATCATTTTAGGAAATGTATTATAAAATATCAGTTTGTCAAAAATTAATTTAATTATATTTAATCAATTAACCACTCCAGTGGCATTTATATCATATTAGAAGAGCTCTTATTATAAATTTGCCAGATGATATTGGGGTTAAGCCACTGCTATAATTTTTATTGATCTCCCAAATTATCGGTTCTCCTCAGCAGTGTTAAATAAATGCAGATATTAGAACGGAAAAGTAGCAAGTAAATATTACATCCTCATAAACTTTGGTCTTGTTATTTGCTCGCATTAATTATACCGAGATCGTACGTAATCTTTGCTTGCCCCATTGAAATTTTATCAAATTAGCGGTTCATAAAAATAAAGTATTGTCGAGGTCACGAATTGGAACGCAGCGCATTAGATGGATCAAAGACGCGCGCAAAAGCATTGCATATATCCATTTTTGCGTATATCGATTTTCATTAAAAGTCGTGGAATTAACAAGCATGGATGATAAGTTGTAAAAAATGTAGGTAGTATTTACTGAAAAGATGTATATTTTCTGTGACTACTCATGTTATAGCGGGCTTAAATTTGAAGCGATTTCAGTAATTGCTTTTTTGGGTGAGAAAGGATGAGTAAAATTTATAATTAATGGAATTGAAACTAGTTCTTTTAGATTTTTTAGTAAATATAGAATTCGTGCAGCATTGAATGGTTCAAATCCACACTCAGATGGAGTTCTTTCTTTTATGATCAGTGAGTGATTTTTTTATTTGATGCGTGCAACTTCTGTTGGCAATGCAATAACTGTTTCGCATTTTTAATGTTGCATTAAGATAATATTTGTTTGCATTCCTTAATTTTATAAATTTACGCACTTCCGCTTCATCACGCTTAAATAGTTTGAATTTATTTTTAATGGTGAAAAGATTTTGGCCTATTAATTAGTTGTACAAGTGATCGCTAGCAAATTCTCTTTCCGTGAGAAGAAGCTTTCATGGTTTATGGAACAATGCTAATACTCGAAAAGTATACCAAAAATAATTATCCGTCAAAACTAATAGCAGAATTTTAAAGAAAAAATGTACATTGTTGCCATGGTTACAGGCGCTACATGGTTACAGACGGTGGTTTGACTACATCACAAATCTGTTTTTCATAGGTATATATCGATAGAGAAAACTCATAATCCTCTAGAATACAACGATTCGATTTTATTTGTGCTAAAGGGGGAATGCAAGTCCTTAATATTGAGGCAAGGAATTTTTTTATGATTATGACTTATATGTTGGATAACGTCCCAGAGTATGGGTCTAAGAATAATATGCAAAGTTATTTGCCAATGTTTCAATATATTTTTATATCTTATTCAGGGCTATGAACGAAGATCGTTACATGAAATTGATAAATGAAGGCTTGAAAGATTATTACAATGGAAAGACTATTCTTTAAAGAAGAGGATTTCCCAACACAAATCATCCCTAAACAATAGAATTACACTATATGCTCATGCAAACCATAGTATAGAATTAAACATTCCTTTAACTTCGATCTTATAGAAATTTTAGGCTGAGAAAGTAATTTTTAAAAAGTATTATTTTAAGAAATCATTCATACATGTAAAAATAAAGACAGCTGAAATAAAAGGTCGTTTGTTGCCAATATATGTAATATTTATTTTTGTTTAATACAGCCAAATTGATGGTAACGATGATATTTTAATAGCTTAGTTGCAAATCTATGTAAAAAAAGGTACGTAAAAATTCTTGTCTCTTCTTTTTAATTTATGTACCATTGAATTCTTTTTACATTTTATTTTATTATTGTTAAAAAAAACTTTTTTACAATATTTTATGCCTTCAATTTATTGTAATCATATTCATTCATAGCCCCGAAGAAGATAATTAGAATAACATGAGCGTGGGAAAATAATTGTGCTTATCATCCTTAGACCTATAATCCTAAACGTTAAAAATTCAGGCCAAGAAAAAGAAAAAAATCTATTTTTAATTTGGTTTACACAATAAATACAAACGTGAATTACACTTTTGAAACTTGGGTAATTACTTACCTGGAAAAGGAGCCTTGTGTTGAACTACCCTGAATCGTTTCACCCCCATAAGAATGGTATAGCATTGAAACTGTCACTCATTGGTCAACCCTCATAGCACACCAGTTCCTATTAATAAATTCATTTTATTCTCGCCAGTGTAAAAAATTCCTGTACCATCCAGACATGTTTTGGAAGCGTCCACACATCGTTGTTCAGATGCACTTACATTTCCGCATAAAAAATAATTGGTCAAAATGGTATTAATGTTTCAGTTTTATGATTTAATGTGCCTAACAAATGCAATGGTTATTAAGAGCGGGAATGCACAGGGTACTTCGAGATTCTTTTGCTGCGAAATCCCAATGTTCGCGCGGCGGTGTTGGAAGCTAATTTCATGAGAAATGACAGTTAATTACAGTTTCCCCGTGGTCGGATAAATTGCAACGGCCTGCATTCGGAGCGTCCGGGATAAATATTTAGCGGGGAAAAAAAATATATATCTCTCGGGAAGAGTTATTTTCCCGACTTTCGTATTAAAAATGCTTATTTAATTCGCACGTTCGTAATGACTAGTCCAGTTTTTATCGCGTGCAGATAATTGTGCACTGAAACAATCTAGAGGTATACGGTAGCATGAGTGATATTAATGTAATTCGTTCACTCATTTGCATAAATACTTTTGAGCTTTTTGACTCTACTAAAAGTTATGCTCAACCGAATGCGCCAAAGTGAATTTATTTTGCGAGACTGAGAGCTTTGAAATATTCACGGATGCAGCCACCATTATCGTGTATTTAAACGTTTTAAAACTATTATAATGCGGGAAACTATTGAAAAAATTACCATACAGTTTATTGATATGGAGGTCCAGACAAATTGTGTTCCTTGAGCCAATATTTTGTTTATTTATTTAAGCATATTAAGGTCTAAAGTGAGATAGCTGAAAAGTTACGATTGCAATAATATACATGCATATAATAACTTCATTCAAAATAATGAACTTCTAGCATAATGTTGGTGCAGGAATCAGGGATGTCATAAACGTATCAGCGAAAGCGTTAAACCAATCGATTTTTCACCGCGAACAGCTCCAAGAGTTGGCGAAGCGATGGATCGAAAAACGGAAATATACGGCAATATTTATTTTTCAAATTCTTTCGCAATCGACAACAATACTGAAAATTATGCAAAGGAGCCAATTCCTCGCGTAATCCTATTTTTACATTGTTGTGTGTGTTATAAATGATCATATGGATATTTTCTAACGAGGAAATATTTATTTTCTGCTTCAATCAACAGTGAATTTGGTCATGGAGCAAGTCGAGTCGGGGGTGGCCCGCCCTCTGAGGGTTCGCTAATCCGCAACCTTCTCCTCGAATGGTGGAAATGAAAATTATGAGAAAGCCAAATCACGCTCATTAAAATAATCCGCTTACTCAATCATTTCTAAGCATTTGCTGGAAAAATGATAATTTTCTGTCATATTCCTAAGCATGTTTTGGCATATTCTTAAGCATATGCTGGCATTTTTCCGGCAATCCACAGCCATACCTGTAGCAGAGTTTAAAAGGCGCTACACACGTTCCGACCCGACCTTGTGACACGGCCGATCTCCACGATCATCCCTGTCGGGGCCAGCTCTACAGACGTCGAAACCAATCCACCCGACCTACCGGACCAATTTACCAAATATTCCTCAGTACACAACGTGATCGCGTGGAGTAAAGTTGGTTTCGGCTTTTGCTGTCAATGGCTACGTAATTTTCGAAAAATGAGAAAATGGGCTTGGCTTTAGCCAAGTAGGTTCTCATCGATAAAATCAGAAAAAAAGAGAAGAGTATGGGGGAAGAAGTGACTGCTTGAAGTTTCACCCACATGAACTTACTTCGTGAACTGGATGGAAATGATTTCCGAAATTACTTGTGGTTGGGCGAAGTGTGTTTCATGGATGCGTAGCAAGGTTTTCGGGTTGACCTCCGCGTCGTTTCATCATCATGACGAAAGTTTCGCCGGCGTTGCAGCTGGCGTCTTCAGGTTTGAAGTGTTTGATGCAGGTTTTTGCCCGTCTTATATAGGCCTTGGTTTGGGCTAGGTGCGATCAGAACGAACCTTCAGACGCCAGCTGCAACGCCGGCGAAACTTTCGTCATGAAGATGAAACGACGCGGAGGTCAACCCGAAAACCTTGCTACGCATGCTGCACCACCCCGCGAAAATCTCCATCAACATGTGTCTCATGGAGTTGCTTGGCAAAGTCAAACCAAAAATCGATAGAAAAAATAGCCGATAATGGTACAGACGTTGCGACGTAACAGAAATCGAGGAAGGACGGTCGGTTGGATGGTCTGACAGGACCAACCGCGCGACCGTCGTGTCGGGTCCGACTGTTTCGTCGGGCGACAGGCCTACACACCCTCCAACCGTCGCCACGGCATAATGAGAGTCATTCGTAGCAATATTTATTAATTTTACTTTCTGGTGATTATTTTCTATCACAAATTTTATCTGCTATCCACATTTAAAAGTGAATGAGACCATATTGCATCCACACGCTTGCCGCGTCGACGTGTTCTCCGCCGCCGCCGCCCAGAACCGGAGTCGACCGCAAGCTCGAAAAAACGATTTAAAATTCGGGGTTGCAAGTTGGTGCAAGGTTTTATTTTAGATCCACAATTAAGAATCTTCATAAAACGACGTGATATCAGTCACTTGGCGGAAGTCCGGAGTAATATCTACTTTTTCTCTACGTTTATTTAAAAAAAATGGCTGAAAACAGGCTCCGTCATTTTGTTATATATCTATGTTTATTGATGAAACAAGGTCTTTAAAAACCCATCAAATGAAAGAAAAAGAAGTGTCAATTAAGATAGTATAACATTTTTGTCTGTAAACTATTCATGAAATCACTGCACGAGGATAAAGTTGGCAATTTTCAGATAAAATCTAGGGTGGTCGTTTTTCGCTAAATTTGTTCGACTTTGACCTCACATGTATTGCTAACTTGAAAACACAGGTAATAAATAATCTGGAAATTTATGCACAATGTATTTGAGAATATGTATGCGAAGAGTCAACTTCCTAGCTCAAAAAAGTCGTTTTTGAGGTTTTTGGTCAGCTTTTTCGATTCTAGCCCACTGTGCGTCGGTGCCAGCGTAGTTGGTCACGACAGTTGGGTGGTTTGGTCGGAACGTGTGTCGCGCCTTTAAGAAGAGTTAAATTTGAACGAGGCGTTGCATTTGAAATTTCAAAGATGTACTTGATCGTATGATCGGTGATGGTACGATTCGATCAATCAGTTTTTTGTGAGGGGGCCCGCCGCGGCGCGCCGCTCGGAGGGTCGTGGAGGTAGGCCAGCGCGGGTGGGCGAGTCTAGGGTTTGCAATCCTTTCGAGGGCGGGCCACACCCAACTCTTGACTACTTGACACATGGCCCCAGGTATTGCATCTCAACCGTGAATTTATTGGTTGAATAACTGACTATTTCCTCATCCGCTTGCAGTTTATTAGAGACAAAATATTACTTTAGATCCAAAAATTGCAATGATATTATTTCACCTGACCCCCTTCAGTTTGATTACATCATCAGTGCCTCAATTCCATTTTTTATACTTATACATACAAGTACAAACAAATATTTTCATTGATGAACGAAAAGAGCCAGTGGCTAACGGAAATAAATTTTCATGGGAATGCAGGTTGTACTTGCACAGGCGAAATATTTCCTGAAACATGTTAGGTAATGGAAAAGGGTTGGTGCAGTCAGCCATGGCTGAAAGGTAGATGTGCTACTGCAGTCTAGAAGACAGTGGAATGCGTGCGTAATAGTGCCACATGCAATAAAAGATTCTTAACGGAGGATATCCATAAACACCAGCAAAGCTCTAAGTGAATAGTTTAATATAGATTTCTGACTTCAGCACGTACTTCCAAGTCTTGGTAATGCAACTGGTGGAGTTCCTGGTGCTTTTTCTAACCTCGGATTAGCCAAATCAAGTTTTCCGCGCAGAATTGTTTAATCCTTTGGTATTTTAATTTTTGTGAAGAGTTACACATTTCTACGAACTTTAAGCAGAGGCAGTTATGATACGTCAAAATTCGACAAAAGTTTTAAATAATTTTTAATATCTCTGGGGCTTTGGGGGGGGGGGGGTTAATCTATCCCCTCATATCCCCATAGTTACGCCACTGCTTAGCACTACATACATACATGTTGTGGAAAACATACAGGTTGTGGAAAAATTGTGTCGCGAAATTTTAACCTTGAATAGCTGAGGAATAGAAGGAAAAATAACTTGGCTATTTCCACATGGTGATTTATTGAGAACGACCATAATGTCGTTACAGCGTAACATTATCAAGGTGAAGAATTGCAGGTAATTGACAAGTAAATATAGCAGAAGGTTGGGTAGGGAAATTTTCGGGCGCCAACGGCCTTTCTTCACCTTGATAATGTTACGCTGCAACGAAACCTTGAAACGTTGAATAACTGACTATTTCCTCATCCGCTTGCAGTTTATTAGAGATAAAATATTACTTTAGATCCAAAAATTGCAATGATATTATTTCACCTGACCCCCTTCAGTTTGATTACATCATCAGTGCCTCAATTCCATTTTTTATACTTATACATACAAGTACAAACAAATATTTTCATTGATGAACGAAAAGAGCCAGTGGCTAACGGAAATAAATTTTCATGGGAATGCAGGTTGTACTTGCACAGGCGAAATATTTCCTGAAACATGTTAGGTAATGGAAAAGGGTTGGTGCAGTCAGCCATGGCTGAAAGGTAGATGTGCTACTGCAGTCTAGAAGACAGTGGAATGCGTGCGTAATAGTGCCACATGCAATAAAAGATTCTTAACGGAGGATATCCATAAACACCAGCAAAGCTCTAAGTGAATAGTTTAATATAGATTTCTGACTTCAGCACGTACTTCCAAGTCTTGGTAATGCAACTGGTGGAGTTCCTGGTGCTTTTTCTAACCTCGGATTAGCCAAATCAAGTTTTCCGCGCAGAATTGTTTAATCCTTTGGTATTTTAATTTTTGTGAAGAGTTACACATTTCTACGAACTTTAAGCAGAGGCAGTTATGATACGTCAAAATTAGACAAAAGTTTTAAATAATTTTTAATATCTCTGGGGCTTTGGGGGGGGGGGGTTAATCTATCCCCTCATATCCCCATAGTTACGCCACTGCTTAGCACTACATACATACATGTTGTGGAAAACATACAGGTTGTGGAAAAATTGTGTCGCGAAATTTTAACCTTGAATAGCTGAGGAATAGAAGGAAAAATAACTTGGCTATTTCCACATGGTGATTTATTGAGAACGACCATAATGTCGTTACAGCGTAACATTATCAAGGTGAAGAATTGCAGGTAATTGACAAGTAAATATAGCAGAAGGTTGGGTAGGGAAATTTTCGGGCGCCAACGGCCTTTCTTCACCTTGATAATGTTACGCTGCAACGAAACCTTGAAACGTTGAATAACTGACTATTTCCTCATCCGCTTGCAGTTTATTAGAGATAAAATATTACTTTAGATCCAAAAATTGCAATGATATTATTTCACCTGACCCCCTTCAGTTTGATTACATCATCAGTGCCTCAATTCCATTTTTTATACTTATACATACAAGTACAAACAAATATTTTCATTGATGAACGAAAAGAGCCAGTGGCTAACGGAAATAAATTTTCATGGGAATGCAGGTTGTACTTGCACAGGCGAAATATTTCCTGAAACATGTTAGG
This sequence comes from Ischnura elegans, assembly GCF_921293095.1. Lineage (NCBI taxonomy): Eukaryota > Metazoa > Arthropoda > Insecta > Odonata > Coenagrionidae > Ischnura > Ischnura elegans. The sequence goes on from NC_060256.1 coordinate 21,282,754, forward strand.
TAATGGAAAAGGGTTGGTGCAGTCAGCCATGGCTGAAAGGTAGATGTGCTACTGCAGTCTAGAAGACAGTGGAATGCGTGCGTAATAGTGCCACATGCAATAAAAGATTCTTAACGGAGGATATCCATAAACACCAGCAAAGCTCTAAGTGAATAGTTTAATATAGATTTCTGACTTCAGCACGCACTTCCAAGTCTTGGTAATGCAACTGGTGGAGTTCCTGGTGCTTTTTCTAACCTCGGATTAGCCAAATCAATTTTTCCGCGCAGAATTGTTTAATCCTTTGGTATTTTAATTTTTGTGAAGAGTTACACATTTCTACGAACTTTAAGCAGAGGCAGTTATGATACGTCAAAATTAGACAAAAGTTTTAAATAATTTTTAATATCTCTGGGGCTTTGGGGGGGGGGGTTAATCTATCCCCTCATATCCCCATAGTTACGCCACTGCTTAGCACTACATACATACATGTTGTGGAAAACATACAGGTTGTGGAAAAATTGTGTCGCGAAATTTTAACCTTGAATAGCTGAGGAATAGAAGGAAAAATAACTTGGCTATTTCCACATGGTGATTTATTGAGAAGGACCATAATTTCGTTACAGCGTAACATTATCAAGGTGAAGAATTGCAGGTAATTGACAAGTAAATATAGCAGAAGGTTGGGTAGGGAAATTTTCGGGCGCCAACGGCCTTTCTTCACCTTGATAATGTTACGCTGCAACGAAACCATGGTCGGTCTCAATAAATCACCATGCGGAAATAGCAAATTTATTATTCCTTCCATTCATACGATTATGGATTTCCACCAAGTTACGCCCGCTACTATTAATCATTGGATATCTGAGCCAATAGGAACCCAAATAACCAATGATGCGAAGGATACATCGCGAATTCTTGCATTCGAAGTCATGATTTGTCCAGAGCACCCGGCAACATGGCAAACTGTCGACCAACCGGAGTTCTCGACTCAAAGTTTCTGTGGTTTAAAAATTGTGCGATTTCGACCTGAACATTACTAATAATTTTGGTTCCCACTCGCATCAGCTATCTAGGGCTAAAAATTTCGTGACGGTGTTTTTCTCCGCCGTGTATTTCCGAGATCGCGTCGGTGCCATGAGCAGAATGACGCCAGCAGCCATCTGCTCATCGTGCATCAATTTTGATAAAAGCAAAGGCCTGTTTACATATCTTGGCTTTTTTTCACCTGCTTAACTAATCCGCAGTGCGCAAGATGACCTGCCACCGCAATGGATGAGGGCAGGTAACCTCGACCACTCGACGTAATGACCCCGAATATCTCCTTCCGCGTGCACGCGAGGTAAAATATTCAGGCGCCTGACATTTGTAATCCGCTCAATTTTCTGGAGATCCGTGACAGCGCGGAAAATAATTAATTCCGCCGGGAAGGGGGCGTGACTCACGCATTCGTGTCGCGCAAATTTAATGATCCGGAATTATTTTCCTTCTATCTTCGCTCCGTTCGTAATGAGGGCTTAAAATGATTAACCCCGATCTCATCTGAAATTAGTGATTAAAATGACTAGCGCCAACTACGCTTGCATCGCATTAACTAGCTATGTCCCGACATAGTGGACGGCGTGAATTAAGTCGTCGTTTTTAACGCCGATCACGTCCGGTTTTTTTAATGCAAAAAAAACAGTACAGCACCCATCTCTTCCCGTTCGTTTTTCTTTATTCATTTTTATTGCGGTCCCTCGTATTTTTTGCGTGGGGTCACCCCGATCCGTCTATCACGTCAAACGAATGCTTGGATATTATCCCGGATGTCGTGACGAATGGGAAGAAATAACATCGGTAACCATAATAAATTGGCACTGTCGGCTTTGGCGGTAGCTAGGGTTGGTCATTCGCGTGAGATTGTTTTTCGAATTTCGTCCTCATGACAGTTTTCGATCCGCCATTGTTCCTCGCTAATGTGTCCTGAATCGCTTCCATGTTCAGAATGTGGAAACTGCCTCTGAAAACCCTTCAATCTCTGCCCCAAATCATTTGCGAAAACAAAAAGTCTTCCGTCCTCACTTATGCGATGGTTAACTGTATGTATTTTCTCATGTGTCCAAGTGTGGCTTTTCATTCTTATGTGGATCGCCACCTGCTGAAAAGAATCTTCATCAAAAAAAGTCAATCCAGTATGAATTTCAGTTCGACGAGACAATAATTGCACACGTGTTGGAAGCATCCACAATAAAGGGCTTCGGAAAAGATTTCCTATTAATGTTATGCTAGGGCTTAGTTGTGGGTGCAACGTAACAAGATCAAAATCAATAAAATTAAATCCGTTGATATGAAATTATTATTTATGATTTTTATAAAGGTCTTGATACATTTCTCGGCACAGAGCAACACAACCCAGCTTCAAGCAAAAATTGTTGAAACCGTTTTCGGTGAATAGTGATTGGATCTATTTTTTTCATACTTGAAATTTTTATAGTATTTTTGTCTATTTTTATTCCATGATATGGTTAGTTAGCTCTCGCATACTTAATCACAGGCTGACACGTAATTGGGAAAAAGAATATTGAATGCGGTTGTATAAATATGCTGATAGCATTGAAAAAAACATTCGATTTGGAGAGAAGTGGACGTAATCGCTCACTCTTTGAAATGCATATTTGATTGTGGCCGAAGCTGAGTATTGGATTTCTACGCGGGTGGCTCGCTTTCAAATCGTAGTGACTGAAAAATATGTTAAGGACTAATCCGACATTTCCATGGTAGCTTTGAGGGAGCCGACTTACTTACCACATTCCTTACGTGAGGTGGGGAGCCATTGTCGACCAGCCATATTTCGTGGAGCGCGGGATAATGTCGGCTTCTATATTCCTCTATGACCACCATTCCTTACCTCGCGGTAGGAAAAGTGATTTGGGCCAATGATATAACCAGAGACTTGGATATTTATGATGGACACTCGAACACACTTACTCGAAAATATAACCGTGGTTTGCCTGGCTATCGCAAATGATTCGGGTGAATGAAAGAGCTTTATCATAGGGTATTATTATTTTAAGGTTAATTTTATGTGATCATCTCTTTATTACTTCAAATATCCATTTGTTCTCATTAGAATGACATTTCTCATATAAAATATTATATAACATTACACACTGTGAATCAGACTGAGATCAGACTGAGATCAGAATGAGACTTCTTCATCTGAACATCCATCCATTTCGCTCGCCATAATACTCTACCAATAGCTGTTACATCGGAAAGGACAGTCGTAGATTTTCCGAGTTAGTAATGAGGAAGACCTAAGAAAAGTAGGAGAAAAGAGAAGCCTCATGAAAACTTTGTTAAGGAGACGGAACAATTGGCCATTTCTTATGGCCTGATGAAGAAAATCGTCGAAGGCAAGAGTAGATGGCAAGAACGGAAAAGGAATACTTCGACTGAAATGTATTTGACAGGTAAACAGTGATGTGAAAGCGAATAAACACGTAGAATGGATTAGATGATATGATTATTAAGTGAAGAGCTGTAAAAATGTTTTAATGTTGGTAAAAGAAAGCATTAAAGAAGTTTCAAAATTTATCCGATAGTATGCATACTGTGGGATGAAACCTTCCTTGACTTTTTTCTCTGTCGACGAGTGTGCGATTGTTGTCACGATGGCAACTATCTCTCACTCATTTCATTTATTTAGCAAATGGTGGTCCTCACGCTAGTGGCGTAACCAGGAATTTCGTTGGGGGGGGGGGGGGGTCCAAAACCGTGGGGGAAATTTTTTGAAAAACCGGGCACTAAGTAATTGGTTTTAAACTAATTTTAACACTTTTCATGATCGAAAAAACTTAATTTGTTTAAGATAAATTTTTAAATTCCTGATTTTTCAATATTTGTTTTCTTTTATGAAGGAAAATAATTTTATTATATATATATACATTATGGTACATGAAATTAAAACAGCTTACTCAAGCATGAGTTTTTACAAGGTGGAATATAGGCACCCCTGTGGTAAGAACCAGTGTTGGGGTTGCCATCTCTTAAATAAACAAGCTGACATATGGCTGGTGCGGCCAAAAACGAAAGAATTTACCATAAGTAATGAGTCAAAGTACGCTTTTCTTTAACGTGTGTTCCCTTGAGAATATTATGAAAAATAAATGAAAACAAATACATTAATTACTATGATACATTGAAATATTCCATACACTGTACAGAAATCAGGCTAATAACATACAATGTTAAAATAATGTGCAAAAATAGTATTTACAAGTAATCTTCAATATTGTCTATGGAGAACAACCATATTTTCAATTCACGTAAAAACAATTTGAAGGACTTTATAGAGGTGATATGAAATGGCAGGAGTTTGAACATCTTAGTAGCACAATATAAATAAAACCTTCTAAAAGCTTCGTTATTCGGTTTTGGAATAGGTACTCTATTCCATGTATTTCATTTTTTTTAATATTTCGGGGGGGGGGGGGGGTTCGGAACCCCCGGACACCTCCCTGGGTGCGCCACTGCCTCACGACCTCAACGGGGACAGAGTATTTATGGGCATAGTCTCCGAGATGTACAGACGGGAACATCCGAATATCGATTGTCATCTGTTTGAAATTAGAATGCTTGTTTTTGTTTGTGTCCGTATGAAGGTACCATGAAGGTTTTCTTGCATCACGTCATTTTCCATCCTAATATTTTAGTTAGTACCGCCAATAAGCAATCCCTCATTAAGTGTGATAATTATGGCTCATTACTAATGGCTCATGAAAACTTTTATATTATTTTTTCAAATATATCAGTACCTCTTTCAAAGAAATGCGTCGATAAGAATATATTTCATTTTCCATTTGCCTGTTTATATTTTTTACCAAGGTTACAATATTTCATCGAAGTTTTAAATGAAAGAGCAGTGGCAAAAAAGTAAGCCGTGTAAAAATGTCTCCAGCTCTGCCACAGGAATATTGTCGGAAGCAACGAAAAGTTTCATTAATTCTGTTCTATTAATAATAACATTAAATTCCGTCTTATTTATAAAAATTCATTCTATAGTGCATACACATTTTGAATGGGATTTAACTGGTGCATAATATGATGCATGCGGCATGATATAATAGTTAAAACTTCATTAAACTGAGCCATAAGAAAACCATTGGAAACACATTTCCCGCGCTTCGCATAGGTTGTCTAAATGAAAGTGGGAGAGGCTGTGTTCCAGTATATTACATCTCTGAGGCCGCACATCTAATCCGATCTTGTATCAGTAAGTGTTGTATGTATTCCCTGATGGGGCCAGGATCGATTGGGTTCGGGACTGCTACCGCGAGGGGGCTCCCTATTCGTCCGAGAGGTCGTTTAGTTGGTGTCGCGTACGCTGCAACGCAATATCGGAGCGGAAATTTCCAGAATATGAGTTATAATGTTAGCACCTCTTTCATAACTACATATTTTGTTCATGTACAATTACTTATAACTCAAACACATACTTTTTCTCGATTTACCTCCGTCCTACTTACGATTATGCGAACGTTAAACAAAAATTATCATGAGAAATCTGTAGTAATAGTTACCTATTATAACTAACTATAACAACGATTGTATTCCAAATAATAAAAATAATACTTGAAGTATGGATAAACAAAAATTTGGAATTAGAAACCCTTTGAGACTTCAAAGTTTTCGACTCACTCATTTACAAATAAATTATAAAAAATACCTCTGATGCATTCATTTTTTTAACTGGCACTTAACTGCTGGAGAGCAAAAACAAAATATTATTTGTAAAATTGGCACATAAAATACATGAAGATAATGCAGTTCCAAAATATATAAGCTACACAAATAGATAAAAATAAGCCTCTTCAAATTATCCCTGCATCACTCTACGTGTATTGGCAGCTGTTATGAAATATTAGTGTGCAAAAACAATTTCTACAGTCTTAATCACGAATATGCACGCACATTGTGCCAATGTGTTCCTATCAGTACATTCTAACCAGCAATTTTTCTTTGATTTATAAGTTATAATGTCCTTTTAATGTTTATATATACATAATGTCTTTTAATGTTTATAAATGAAAAGAAAAAGTTTTTTGTACATCGAAGAACGAATCCACGTCAGTCGTCATAGTATCGCTAGCCTAATTCTGAGTCCTTATTCATGGGCGCACAAAATACATACGGATAATACAGTGCCCGAAAATGGAAATTATGGGAAGAAAGAAAAAGTACTTCCCTTCATATTATCCCTGTATCACTCTTAGTGTATTGGCGGCAGCTCATATTATACATCAGTCTTTTCGTCAAGGTCTTTCGTTCCGTAGAGCGACGTGGCTTATCGCATTGAAGTTTCTAGGAATTTTTTAAATACCTCTAACCTTTCCAATTCTCCGACCCATTTTATTTACAATCTATTTATTGCATCGAACCAATTTTTAGATATTTCCGTAAATAATGTTATTTTCCCCTCGCCGGAACGACACCGCTTGCAGAAGGATCGTTTTAAAAGGCTTTTTTCCGTCGCAGCTCTTCACCATTAAAACGATTCGGTACACAGATCAAAGCGACGCACTTTTTGATTTACGGCGCAGCTCATGACATAATATCCAATCCATTTCCCACCCACCGAAAATCGTTCGACGCGGTTATCTTTTGTTTTTTTTTCATTTTATAATTTTCCCTCCATGAGGAGTGACTCCATGAGCGAAGCTCTCAAATATCGGATGAAAAACTGTCACGGCGATGTTATTACTTACGGGAGGACATTCAATGTCGTTTTAGGGAGGTTGAAGTTCCAACATATTTCATCCTTGGGTTGCGTTAAAATATGTTATAATTGCTACTGTTGTTTTTGTTATGTTGACATTATTTTTATTGTTGTTGGCATTGTTGTTGTTACTTTTTCTGTCATTACTATTGGTAAGGTATTCTACCGAATAGGGTAAGTTTCCATAGGGGTCTTAAGGAGCATTCTGTCAGCCAGCAGCTTCCCCTTCCTTCATGTATTTCCATCTTCAATTCATATTCAAGCCTACTCCCTTTCATTCTATCTAAAAATCTTATTCTCTTCCTTCCTCTCCCTCGTTTACCCAACTACCCTCTAACACTGTTTTCAACATTCCCCCTCAGCTAAATACTCGCTCCATCCTTGCCTTCTGTCTCCTCCGTATTTCATCTAAAAGCTGCCTCTCTTCACACTCCATGTCCAGCACTTCGTCGTTCCTCCTCTCCGTCCACCTCACCTTCTCCAGTCTTCGCCATACCCACATCTCGAGCACCTCCAGTCCTCTATCGTCCTCCTTCCTAAGTTTCCAAGCTACCGCACCGTAAGAGGTCACGCCTGCTGTTTGCTGAAAGGCAAACGGATAGTCACGTGTCGTGAGAATTTCCCTCCGCTCACCCCTTCCACTTGCTTTAGCCACACCAGCTCACCCGTCACGATTAAATGAACAGAGGATAGGTGAATGAGTAAATTTATGTGAATGTTGTCCAATTTCATTTTATTTCCCTCTTTTTAAGAGCCTTTTGTTCTTCGAATTTCAATCGCTTCTTTGTATTTTCCTACAAAGCACTTTTCTGTTATCAATCCCTTTCCTTGATCACTGAAGAACATGGCCTTGGGGAATCATTTCTCTCTACTTGAAGATGGTATAGTTTGTTGAAACTTGGGCTGGTCAATGATAAAAATCTGTGGGCTCTACAAACTTGTTTCTGTCAATATGTTACCAGTTACACGATGCCACAAACATATAGCCATCTACTCTTTAAGTTCACCTGAGATCAGCCATCAGTTTCTGAACGTAACTATTGCCCACTTGGGCACCGTAACTGATGGTTGGGAGGGAGTATGGAAACCAGTTTCTGTGTTATTGATCCAATCTTTGATTTTGGAGCATTTTTCGTGTGTTTAAATTTTCACGGAATCCATCGATCATGGAACTCTGGCAGGTCGTCCATATCGGACCTGTTCCCATTTTTCCTCTTTCTTTTCGTAATTTCCTTCTCTGCCTCGCGGCAAACATGCATGCCTCACCCAAGGCAACACTCGACAACCTGGCTCTCGCTGCGTTCAGATAAGTGATGCCCGCGATAGCGAGGGACGAGATCCCATAAACTCACTACGATACTTTCAGGAACGATTCTGGTTACTTCGGGAGTGCAAATGATTTGTGAAAATCTGGAATAAGTACAGTGGCCTACAGGAGGTCGTTGCAATACTTCAGGAGGAGGTAAGAAAGGCAATTTTAAGTATTTTTGTTACATAAACATTGGGTCGCAAATTCTTAGTTACTGAACTATGGCAACGTAAGCATTTTTTTGAATGTACTAAGCACTTACCATTAAAACGGTTTTTCTCATCTGCGTAGCTTTTTTACACATTCTTTTTAACTCTCTGGATCTTTAAGGATATTAAAGAAGTAAGGTTGGACGGAAATTTAGGATTACGATTGTTTGAAGCAATTAATCTTTGGGCTTAATTAAACGAGAGTTTGAGCTGGTATCAACAAAGCGATTGTGCAATCTCACTCATTTTGGGATTGTTTCAGACATTATTATAATCGCTCCTTATCGTCCAATCTTAATTATTTAATGTCCTTAAAAATCCAGAGCATTAAATAAAATGTCAAAAAATACCTAAGAAAAACCGTTATCATGGTAACTGGATCCCAAAATAATCACGCTACTCTTGCTCAGAATATGCGGAGTTCAGACCCGATATTTATGGACATAAAATGCTTAGGCATCTGTATAAAAAATTGCCTTGCCATAAATCAGTAACTAAGAAGTTGTGACCCCATCTTTATAGGACAAAATTGTCTTTCCTACAACCTTCTGAGGTATTGCAGATTTCCCCTTTAAAACACCCCTTATAATTAAATGTGATCTCGCTAATCTGGCATATATGTACAACGTCAACAGCGCCTCAAAGCGGCATTCAGTAAAATTACCACTGAACTTTAAGCATAATGAACGTGTAAATACTTTGATTCAATTTGAAAATGCGACATAAAGCTGAATATTGCAAATTGGAAGACGAATAAATATTATTTTAAACATTTCAATTATCTAAATCTAAGTTTAGAAAACCAAGGGTGTCAATCAAATTATACGAAGTCATTACGATTCAATGAAGTAATCTTCCTTAATTTAAAATTACAAACTGCAAAAGTTTCTCATTCGTATTGCGTGATACTCGGTTCATTTTACATAATAAAAATGTGATTTTAATATGTTTATGTTAACAATACTTATACTTACCACAGTTCACTGATAGTTCCTTGAATTTACGCTAATTACCCATCTCTAAAACCTTATAATAATGATGGCTCAACGATGAAAATGAACCGCTCCCGTGAGAAGTGAGCCCCATAATTGGGAGGCTAATCGCGCGCCGCTGGCGGTCACCCATTGAACTTCAAAACAAAGACCGTAATTGGCTAAATATGTAACGTCATCCGAATTCACAGAGAAAACGTAACTGCGCTCAATTACAGTTACGTCGCACAAAAAGTAATCAAATACGGGCACAATCAACTGATTTTAAAAAACAAACAGTAAAATTACAGATACAATTACAGTTATTTCTTTGAATATTGTCCACTCCAGAGACACCTGGTAACTGTCGAATACTGGGGTAAAAATGTGGAATAATTGAGTCATAGAAATGGCTAATTGAATTACACTTGCTACTCATAACTGGTGTGACAACTCAAGGTGTGTTAATATTTTGTACGCATCATAAGTAGGCTAAACATAAGGGTGGCCTAACATGAACATTCAAAGTATGGTACTCAGGGATTTAAAGTTATCTGTAGGCCTAGGTAAATCAGTGAAATCAGTTATGTTCGATAACGAGGAAGTAACGATTCATCTTTCACCTTAAGGAGTAAAGTAAGAATTTCGTGAAAGGTAATCGTTATAAGTAAAAGTAATTGAAAAAGTGCTCGTTACAAGTAATCCGAATACTTTTAATCGATTACTTATGAACACTGAATACAGAATGCATTACTACAATCAGGAAATACTTAATATTCCACCAGGGTTTGCAAGCTTTCCGCCTCCGACATACGCGCTGAAAAGGAGTCTGAATTGCGCTCGAAAGAAATTTCCTTAGGAATAATATTCAATCAGAAAAGATGCAGATTTTCCTCACAGACCGACGTATAGTGGCGATTGGAACTTTGCTGGGATACTTTCTTATCCTTTGCACGCATTTATGTGATAAGAAATCCTCCACCTTATGAAAACTTTGCCCACTCTATTTATTTATTGATTTTATAGTTTCTCCAACATGTTTACTAGAAATTTTCAATTCATGTAAAGTAAATACTCGTGGATATACAGTCCCTGTCTATTAATAATCTCTTAAATACATCGGATTTATTCATATCCCATAAATAACATCGGAAATTTACAAAATTTGTTTCTTTCTTGAAAACAAATAGGGTAGATATTTAAATCGTTATAATGTAAGTACCCAAAGAAATTCTTTTGAATTATTTTAATCCCTTTCATGTATTTTTCCAGCCTTTATATCAACTCACCAACCTGTCTGTTTGTTTGTCTGTTTGTCTGGTACAAATCTTGTAACTCAAATTTGACTCACTTCCTGTGAAGCAAAAACGCTGAAATTTTGCACACTTCTTCATTTCCAATGACAATACATGAAAATATAACTTTTTCTCTCCAACCCCCCTTGAACCACCCCCCAGTCAACCTATAGCCCCCCAAAACATGTTTTTGATCTAAGAAGTTCCAAATGGTCGATTTTCGTGTTTTGCGACCACAGTAAAAGTTATCCACTTTAGGCATATCCACATGGTAGGCATTTAAAAGCATAGGGGTGGCATTTTGAAACATAGGGGGCTTACCATTCACTGAAAATTTAATAAATATAGTGACTTTTTTAATACGTCACTTTTGGTTTTTCGGGGTCACTGAGTTTTTTTGCTTTGTGTCATATATAAACGTTGCTCATCCCCTGTAATCTAAATATAAAGGCTGGTTTAAAAAAAAAAAATTTTTATAAGAGCTTATTTGGAATCAGTACAACTATATATCGATAGGTAATCTATAGGCATCCTAGGTAACTGTAGGTATTCTTCTTCAAATGTACTGCCTTTCAGACATCAAGTCTATTTTACTCTCGTTCCTGCCTCGACCACCCGATGTCTACTGCGAATATCCCACCACCTCACCAACATTTATCCTAAAACCACATACTCTAATCTATATCTTCTAAACCACTTAGTTTCTATCATATCCCAAAACATAGAGCGCTTCCTCATTCATCTAGACCAGCGGTTCCCAAACTTTTTCTTTCCGCGACCCATTTTAGCTCATTCTTTTTAGCCGCGACCCCCTAAAAATGGTCGTCCAAGTTTAAGTACGTTGTTCACCATATTATTAGTATCTCGCGACCCCTTTCCGAACGGCCTACGACCCCCTTGGGGGTCGCGACCCCCACTTTGGGAACCGCTGATCTAGACCATTCAATCATTTTTAGATATATAATTTTCTCACGCTAGCATTACACTAAACAACAATTAAATTTTAGAGTGAAACATTTCATTTGAACGTTTACCTACTCCAAAAATATCGTAGTTGAGCTTACCTATTTTACAGTTCTACATTTCATATTCAAACTCGCAATCGCAACTCTCTCAATTCCTCACTTATACAAGTTTTCAAACACGAGTGATATCTTAGTATAAAATACTGTAAGCCTCAAGGTAATTACAATGCGTCATACTGCATGGCACGCAGTTCCTGAGAAAATAAGTCGGAACAACCTGGTAGAAACGTCACACTGACAGAAAAAAATACCTCAAGGACTGCAGGGTATCTTTAAAAGTTTAATTGGTTCCAGTAATTTCCTGGAATTTCCATTAATCACTCGAACTGATAATTGCGAGCGCCTCCTCGACCGTCTTAATTAAACGCCGCTGAGGGAAACTCAAGTGTGTGTTAAATTTTCCCGATGGGCACTATCCTTTTGAAAATCGCTGCGATTTTCCCAGAAATATGCCTTGCAACGTGAAAATGCCTTTCTAGAGTTATCTTATGGAGAAGTTGCGTGAGGTATGTTATCGCTGAGAAAGTGTCATAAGCAGTTGTTCCGCCTGACAAAAGGCTCGATGCGAAATGTAGGTTATCTCTCACGACAATGAGATCGCTCGACTGGTGACGTCTAGTCAGTCTGTCGATAGCGAGCGAAGAATTCAAAGTTTCTGAAGATGTGTATCGGAACGAGAAGGGAATAATTCCAGCATTTTAAGACACGAACCGAATCGAGGGAGCCATTATTTCTCGAGACTTTGACGAGACTCAGACACACACGGCATGGCATACGGCGAAGTAATTACGAGGGGAAAATGACTCGCTCGAAAAGGACCGAGCATTTATCTTTCCCAGGCCGGTGATCGATATCTCACCGCAATCTCTGTCATGCTTCCAAATGTAAACTTTACATTATTATCACTCTCAACGAAAAAGCGTTCTTACAAGTCTAAATAACGATTCATATTCGACCTTATATCAATTTATAGCCACAAAATTCGCGGAAAAACGATTTTACAAAAAAAAAAATCAAGTTGAAGAGATTACCAGTGCGAACTAAAGTAGTGACAGAGAAAATGTCGGTCGAAATCGATTTTTTCGAGAAATTGCTCTGTAATCGAATGATAAGTTCGACTTTTCAACAAAAATCGAAATTTGAGCCGAAGGATCGGTTAATCGAAAAAATCGAATGTTCTTTATTAAAAAAAACAATTTGTAAAAATGTGTTTATTATTTGCTCTTAAAAAACTCAAGAATACAAATTTATCCCTTGAGCGGTTAGCGTGCGCAATGCTACCTGAAATGTTCTAAAGAATTACGTATAAATTCCGACCCAAGCATTGTAGAGCATACTGTCTGTGACAGAAATGATTACAATGTATCACTATAATCGGTTAGTGTGTTTACGGTCAGCATTTATACCAGCAGTTGACTGTGGGACGATAGGTATCCTTACTCACTCTGTTCAAGGCGGCAAAAGAGGAAAAATGGCGAAGTGTCTTCAGTAAATGCGATTTTTTCCTTTTTATTTTTGATACTTGGCTATGTATTTAATATTATGCATATATTGAATGTTGAGGTTTCTTTTGCCAGTATTGTGATATCTTTCGTATAAGACAGGGAATTTGAATTTATTTTCGGGTGATCCCCTATGCATATCCCGTAGCAGAAAAAAATGTGCTTAGAATACATGCTTCAATAGGGTGGTTTCCTATTATTTTTTTATTGCCTAAATCGAAATCGATTAAAATTACTCCTGGAGTACGTATTTCGCGCTTTAAGATTTTAAAATGACGATATCTATTTTTCGCGATTAAATGAAAAGTGAAAAATTTCAAGCGCGCAAAAACGCGACGCGTAAGTAGGAAAGTCCGTGCGACGCATTTCTGGTTCCCCCTCTCTCCTTGTGAAGTGACCTTGATCGAGGCTCTGAGCGCTGATAGGACGCAGGATGCTAGCGGATAGCTGAGTACCTTGCTGAATGGTAGCGCTTGGCTTAAAAAAGGTTTATTAATACCTTATCAAACGAAGAAAACTTTCCGACCTTAGCCAGTTTTAATAGGTGATTATTAAGACATGTTTCCCTGAGCTCCTTGCCTCATGCATGCATTGGTAACCTCAGACGATGTATAACTCCTATCCTCTCCTGTAGAAACTAGGTCCCTGTGACGTCACGCGGAGTGGAATCGCATGGGCGCCAATCTGGCCTTTTTCAAATGAGGATAAAATTTGACCCTTGCCATTCGTCTAAACCGGTATTTCAAAAACCAAATAATTTGTGTATTATGAATACACTAATGGTGGGTAACGAATCGCAATCAATGCCTATCGTTTTCTTTGATGAAGGAAACTACCCTATTATTGGTAGTAACAATTTTTTAAAAACACGCACGCATATAAGTTTTGTAATCACCGCTTGGAATATTTCTAATTCACTAAAAATTTTATGGAAGATCAGCTGAATGGAATGCTTTCTTGATGATCGCGGGCGTGCCTTCCCAATTTTACCGTCCCTAGACAAAAATCTTTTACATGGGACGGATGACGTTAACGTAGCACGGCAGTGACCCTGCTGAAATCTACTGAAATGGTCTAAATCGAAGTTGTAAATTCGAGTTTGGATCGAAACTCGAATATCGTGGCTCGATCTCAATGTTCTCGATTTTTGACTATTAAAACACGATTTTCGATTTTAATTGAATTTTTTGTAATTCGTTGAGCGTTTCCCCGTGACTTTTGTGGCTATAAATGGATATAAAGTCGATTGAAATCATTCCTAGCGTTTATTTATACTCATACTACGTTTTGCAAATTTACATATATAATTATAAAAATGATTGCATAATTAAGAGGCACAATAAAAGCATTAATTACAAAAGGGTTGAAAAATATCTCCACGCCTAGGATGTGCAAACATTACATTACTAAAAGCCCAGATTCATATAAGTATTCTATTAACAACTATAAGTACAAGATTCATCGATTGATAAAATGTTAAATTGGCATTTTTGTTCCCGATTTTCGTTTATCTGTGATGAAAAAAACATTAAAAAAGCAAGCTGCCTTGCGGTAGTTCAACTCATCCAGTAATTCGTCCAATAACTTTTAAGGCTTATTTTCGTCATTTGGAATAAGGTTGTGCCTCTGTTCTACTCTTTAACATCCTGTGTGAATTGTTGGTTAGTTGACCCACTCAATGGGAAAAAGAAAACAGAGTCATAGAAGACCTAAGATCGGCTATGATCCGAAGCAGTTGTAAGAAGAAAGTAGGCGCAACAGCATATAATGCCTATTTAAATAAATTAATGAGTATTGTAACAATTTTTTCTCCTGCAAATGCCCAGCAATCCATTATTTATCTTTATAGGTTAGGGACCTCTCCCTCCAGTCGCTACGACTCCATGATTTTTGCCGCGAGATATGAGTGACTTATTGAACGGTTCATTTGAAGATCCTACAACACTCCGTAAGTGTAAATTTTCATTCGGGAACAGAGAATAATGTAATTTGTCACCTGTGTGTTGAGGCGTCAGATAATACTTATTCAAGCCACTATTGCTGACGTTCCGTTTAAATATCCCGCCGAAAATTCTCCCATATTTCCATTTTTCTATAAATTCTTTTCCTCCGAAAATTTCCTCCGCTATAAAGTATTTTTTTCGGAAATCATGAATTATGATCTCTGACTTAATTGTAAACTATACGGGCTTCGAAACTTTATGTCGACGGCATATGATGATAACCAGATTACTTGAACATATGGAAACCTATTTGAAATTTAATAATTTATTTAAAATTACAAGATATTATTTTGAAGACACCAAACAATGTCTTGAGTAGTTCGAATAAGTTTTATTCTAGTTTTATGGTTTTATCGTCCATATGTTACCATAAGGACCCCATACTCCAATCTTATTGTCATGGCAGGACCATCAAATCAAATGATTTTTTTCTTCTCTCCTTAGCACCCAAAGAATCTGTACATCTGTACAATCCTTTACAGTTCCGAGTAGCTTAGTTGGAATGCTTACACCGTCTTGCTTAGGGGGGACCCTGAAGAGATAACACCGTTTTTTCTCCAAGACATCTTGCCCATTTGTATGCGGCGAACTATATAAATCTCTTCGGGAGGTTCAATGCTGGCACCGCCACCTTGCTTTGGAATCCGGTTATATGGCATCCATAGTGATAAATAGCAGTATTAAGGAGTAGGAATAAGGGTTGCCAGTGTGAGTAGTTTTAGTGCTGAATGAACCTGCGGTACCTATTCTGTCTTCGTGTTCTCTTCCAATCCTATCCCGAGGGACTAAACCTTAATTTAATCCTTACGAGACCGCCTAGCTCCTGCTCAACTGGAAGCCGCGTTTGGGCCTTCCTTCAAATGTGCACCACCGACTGCTTTTCATGTCCGAAGGCCTGTTTACACGAATCATTAACACGTACGAGTTAATGTCTGTTTACATGAATGATTTTTGTGGACCGGAACGGAACATGTACGAATGCATGAACCTAATTAGACCAGGTTCTATTTTCTGTGCACGCATTCGCACAAGTTGGGTGGTTACACGGTGCATTTTGGCGTTTATTCTCGCGTCCATACATTTAGACGTTAGCACGCACGTGTTAATGTACCGTGTAAGCAGGTCTTAACGGTTGCTTACGCCTCGTTCAGATTACGATTGTTCCAGCAATCGTTGGAACTATCGTGCATTCACACGACGATGGTTAAAACCTGTGCTGCCCTCAAGTGATGACGTCTAAAGTGGACGAGAAATTGAGGGTTATCAAAGCTGTTGAGTTATTACTTTGTGAGGTTCAAGATACTACTGTGTTCAACGTGTATTTAACGAATAATTTTTCTTCCGCCTATATACTTCCTTCCTTGAGCAAATCCTTTTCAAAAATTCAGCGAAGGGAGCTTCACGAACTTTTCGTCCTTCTCTTGTCGCTTCCTTTTCCGGTTTTACAGCGCCTAACGATCGTCAAGTGGCAACGTTAGGAACTACTTGAACTATTGTCCGGACATGCATTCACACGACTAGTTCTGTCAACTACAGTTTGGACGATCGCTCGGATAACCGTAATCTGAACGGGGCAATACTAACGGCTCACCGTAGTGATGAAAAAATCGATTTCCTTAAAATCAAGGAGATTGTAAATACACTTGGGGCGCTGCATTCGAGTTTTAAGCGTGGTCAGAATTCCGCCATCTTGGTTTGACCATTTTCGGACTTAGTCTCAAACAGTTTTCGTATATAACCAAGTATTCTATTCCTTATATCGCCTCTGATTCATAAAATGAAAATGCAACAATTACTTCTTAATTTTCGTCGGAGTTTTCCGATCGTTCTTCATACTACTGTGCATATTACACTGTCCATATAGTCATATCGTGGTGATAATATATCGTCGTGAACATACTTTCACACTATTATTGCGACCGGTCCGCTATGGTAAGATTTCCATTGGCTGTAATCATATTAATTACCAGTGGAAGGTTTAGACAACGTTTATACTCGGAATACTTAAAAGTATGTGCCGGTGCAGTCATTGATTTAGGATGGATAATTAACTTGTATGGATACAACATCAAAGGGAAGAGCCTAAATATTCTAATGAGATACTATTCTAAAGAATAAATAGAGAGATACATGTAGTAGTCTTCCGTACGAGCGAAAATATTTGTTGACACTCAGATCGTTTAAACTTCATATTTCTATCTATGCGTGTTGAGATTCATTCCAATGAAAATAATTTTTGACTCATTTAGTGGTGACGATACGGAGAGAAACTTGAACGTTGGCAGCAGCAGAGAAGTCAAGAGTGGAACTATTCAAAATGCGGTGCCACCGAAGATCGATGAAGATAAAAGGGCACAACCGAGTAAGTACCTAATGACGAAGTGCTAAGAAGAGTGGGAGAAAAGAGAAGTCTTCTAAAAACCTTAAGCAGAAGACGGGACAACAAAGTTGGCCACATTATGAGATATAATGGCCTGTTGAAAACAATCGTAGAAGGACAGGTGCTAGGGAAGAAGGGCAAGGGACGGCCCCGAATGAGTTACATGAGAGAGGTTATCAAAGATACAGAATTAATGAATTTTTTCCATAATTAAAAGGTTTATTTCCATGCAACAGTTTTCCATATGTATTTACGTAGTGATATATAGTAGGTATATACAAAGAGGTCCCCGTGGTAGTAAAATATTTTCTCTTCAGGGAATGTCGCAATTTTTCAACATTGTTTGTGAGCTTGCACCGGGTATGGTAAAAATCAAAAGCCTGGAAGCCTTTTCTTCCGGGATGGCCATTGGTCGGACGGATGTGAAAGAGAAGAAATACGTTGCTAAGAAAAGACTAGCGGGTAGTAGAGAGGAATGGAGAGCTGCGTCAAACCAATCTTAGGATTGTTGACGCATGATGATGAAGTAGTGCCATTATTAATCAACCTTTTTGGTCTCCCCTTATCATTACATTCACCCAACGAAGTGCTCCTCTCAACCACTGCCCTGCATCTATCATCGAGGGAGCAGTCTTCTCTCAGCCGGACAGTTTAGGCAAGGAGATCCCTGATCACCCGCGAGCATCGAGGCCCCAGAGAAACAGGATGGACGCAATTTCGCGCTTCGATGGGAACCAATCTTTGAAGAAATTGCCTCGGCGAGAAAGTGCTTTCATTGCCTTGAGGTTCTTGAATAACTAATGCGCAGTAAATACCTCGAACTGCGTCGGAGCCAATCCGCCGAAGGGAGATGAATTATCCACGCGTTTAGCTCGTGTGTGATCAATGCGATACCAGGGAGGCTGAGCCCGCTGACCTTTTACAGGCCCCTGGAATTCATGCGAAACGTTTATTTTATCGAATTCCAGGTAATAAGGCCTGATGTTAGCGAGGACTGGTTTGGGGTGGATGGCTGGTTTCTTATCAAGCTCGGAGTAGGTGTATCTATGTTAGGAGTTCACTTTTTTGTGGCATAAACTTATCAATTGTAGGTGTTAATTAAACAATTCAAGGTAATGCCCGAAACAATTGAAGCGGAATTTTGTTCTTATGATGCTAGTTCTCCTAAAACATCCTTTGGTATTTCTATTTTTCTTTGATATAATCAGGTCTATTTTAGTATCTGGTAAAAAATTGCAAGGTGCCGCCCCAAAAACTTGCAGCAGCAATTTGTTTTTACTATAGGTGCTATCAGAGAGAAGCACCTCCACGGTACTATGGGTCAAAATGTTTCCCCAAAAGTGGATTGGAGCCACATATGCTTGTGAACTGTTTTTAAGTCATCTCCTGTTATACGCTGATCCAGGGCCACGCCCATGAAGACTGAAATTCTATCACTCATTCTGCCATATTTTTCGACTTTTCCATTCAATTCCAACACACTAGTTCCCATTCTGTAATGGATACAACGTATCTAACAGCCGAGGGAAGAATTCTCCATAGCAATATTCGTGCTCTAAATGATCCATTTTGAACATTTGGCATTGCTCTATTCCTGGAAAACGATATGGACTTCTCACGACACCACTAGTGTCCATAAATATTATATTTTTACTTTGACACAAATAATTTTTTATCTTTCGCAATATCCCGCGTCCATACTGTACGCTTTCAACTCCTCGCAAATCCATCCAGCGTGAAAGTGTTCTCTGTCATTTTTGTAAGCTCCAATTACTCCCTTTTTTAAATATTATCTGGTGAATAGGTCAGTCGCCCGAGGCGTGCCAGTAAACTATTCGTGCGAACCGATTTTAATCGCTTATCGCGGTCCGGGGACATTCCCATGGCTCACTCAAATCGACCGATCAAATCGTTGGCGTGAATCCGACGTCGAGAGGCGGAGGGGGGGGGGGGATATTAAACTGTTATCGCTCCAACGCCCTAGCGATAGCCAGAGCGATTCCACAGTAATCCGATCGCTGCTGAATAGACGGGACGAATGAGCCAACTAGGATTTCTATGGGGTCCGGAATGTTATAATCCTTAGCGATCCTCTAAACGCGTTATATATCCTCGTTCGCGTTTGTAAGAAATAATACGCTCGAATATTACTCGCTTGTCAACGGGACGATACCATCGTAGGCTGTTGTAATTTTTCTGGCATCGACGGAGATGTTTCTAGAATGTATTCCTCTCGATAGTGATCGTGATTTTCGAGTATTTTTCTTCCATCCGTCGCCTGTATTTTAACCCCACCCACTGGGATGGTGATGGGCGGTTGTTATCACATAGTAGGGTTAGGTGAAAGCAATTTTGAGCTTTTGCGCGACAGTTAGGACTATAAGCATTAATTAAAATAAAATTTTTACATACTACCCTGCAAACAGATAAAATAGGCGTGTGGCCAGGGGTGCTGGAACACCAGCAGTTTTTTTTTTTAATTTTTAAAGATCCACTTTGGAGTGATTTGACGTCTGAATCCTTCATAGAATATATTGAAGTTCTTTTTTATTGTTAGGTTGAAAAAACAAATCCCCAAAACCTCCATTCGGTAAAATTACTCTCTTTGATGATGTCTCCGTGTTTCTGGGTTTACCGCGTGGATTTTCTTTGTGACGACAGTCTCTCCGGTATTCCAACCGCCGTCTTCAGGTCGATGTCGGGATTCAATTTTTGTTGACTTTTATAGTTCATTTTTGGCGCCAATTTTTACATGCTGGATGCTGATTGGTCCACCTTCTTTTCTCTCGTATGACCCTCTTCCACGAGCTGTGGAGAGGGTAGCCGTCTTCTCTATTCATGTTTTCCGGTGTCTTGAATATTTCGATAGCCTCCTTTATTAGTCTGGGAAAATATCTCTTTTCTTTTGCAACAACTTTTGCTTCGTCAAACAGTATCTGGTGTCCGGGTTCACTCTATGCATGTTCCGCAATGGCGGAGAGCTGAAATTGCTTATTTCTTGTGGCTCTTCTGTGTTCCTGGATGCGCATTTTCATTGATCTACACGTCTCTCCTATATAGTCTTTGCCACATGAACATGGCACCTTATAGACACCTTCTTGAATGTCGTGCGGCAAAACGTCTTTTGGACCCGGTAGGACATCGCCAGTCTTGGTGACACAAGAGAATCTTGTTACGACGTTGTGCTGTCGTAGAATCCTAGCAATCTTCTCTGAGGTGCCAGATACAAACGGAATCACTGCGTGTGTCCTTGCTTCCGTCTGATCCTCCTTCTCATTGGTGTTTTGATTGATTTATCATCTAGACAACGCCGCGGAAAACTACGCATCAAATTATTTTCTTATTTTTTTTCTTATTTTTTTTTTATATTTTTTCTTATTTTTTCTTTAATTTTTCTCTTATTTTCTCCTTTCTGCTGGACCTGAAAGTAAAGAGAGGATCTAATATGATTTTCTCCATGTCGCTCTGAAAGATAACTTGTTCTTAATTGTCCAAGCGATCTAAGCCTTGCGCGCAGCCTCTGAATCATGAGCGCCTCCCATCCTAATTCGTGTAAAATCTTTATATTAACGCTTTTCGTTCATTAGTAGCAGTGTTTGACGAATGGCGCTCATTTCCCTTGCATTTTGTTTGGTAGGTACATAGATAAAATATTTCCGCGCCGAATCCTATTTACTTGGCACAGTTTCGAGTTTTGACCAGACGAGTGCGAAGTAGTATCTCTCTTTTAATTTTTTCTCCTGAAATCTTTCCACAATACGATTTTCGAATACTATTTTCTTTAAGGCTCTGCCGCAAAAGTTTTCCGCATGATTTTCCCGCGATAGGTTTGAAGCGTCATAACTCCCAGGTATTTGTCGCCTTTCTGTCAACTCCATCAACAGCGTGCGCATAGGGATAGTTTAAAAGATCGTAAGCTTTCCGGCGAATACTATTGATAAAATCTCCCCGGGCTTGGCACCAGGTAAGGTTGTTTTGGGCATAGTGATAGTTGTCGTCCCCCGCAAGAATTGCTCTGCCGTGTAACTCTTTGTAAGTCGTATACGCTGTAAGAAACTTAGAAAACCATCAAATGAAAGACGAAGAATTGTACTTAAAAACGGTGTTAATATATTTTTTTCCCAATGGCAATTCATTCAAGCCGCAGTAAATGGCTAAGGTAGGTAATTTTCATGTTGGGTATTCATTGTTCACGAAATTTGTTCAAATTTGACCCCGTATATTTTGCGAAGGCGCGGTAATAGGAAAAAATTATTACACCATGTTATGCTAAAACAATTAAAAATATTTATGGGGAGTTTGATTAATATTACTAGCTGACAAGAAACATTTTTGAGGTTTTGGCCAGATTTTGTTTCGATTTCATCCTACTCTACGAAGCGACGTTTCGATTGCCGAAACGTTCATTGATACGTCGGCAACTTTAGAGATTCTGACCCGGTTGCAAACCCGGCAGCAATTTGTTGAGGATAGTATGATTTTTAAACTAATAGTGCGAGGTGAAAACAGACTTCTGGAGTGGAAATAATGCGTAAAGCCTAAGATTTTCAAAATTTTTCGGCGGAATGGGTGACAGCGAAATGAAAAAACAAAACTTCGATCCGCGGGAGACTTATGAAAAGAGTCTTTGTCATTGTGTCTGAAAATTAGGCCAGGAGTCAGATGAGTCGAGTACCATTATGGCCAGCATTAAAAAGAAAAATTCTGCCCTCCTCCGTCAACTGTGGCCTAATTTTCGCTGCCTACGACGGAAACGTTACGAACGAGACAAAATAAAAGTTCCGAATTAACCCAAGACATGCTACAGGCGTCTTTGTTGGTGTTTCCATGACTACTATTTAAGTGCTGCATTCGTCCGATTTAAATTTTTGAAGGTTAATTTCTAGCTTTAAAAAAAATATTTTTGAGGTTTCTGACAGTTTTTTTTTCTATTTTACCTAACTGTGCATACCTTTCGATGGGCTAGTCGACCACTATCCTATTCGTACACTACCATATTGATAGGCAAATTGTGTAGGTATACAGAAGGCGCTAGTCAGCTGTTACCAGATAATGAAATATTAATTTTTTTCTTCTTATCTTTACCTCATTTAATTAATGATAAAATAATTCTTGGAGTATAAGTAGCGGTTGTTTGACCTATACTCCAAGAATTATTTTATCATTATGAAATATGAATAATTTTATGTTAGCAATCCCACAGGTGTCAACTGTTAATATTTGAGTTACCTGCTAAAATATGACCTGCGGCAGTGGATGTACTGTGAATATAATTCGTGTACAATTTATAGCAATTTTCACCACCATTAATAAACTTTTCCCTTTTCAAAAATTCCGAATTTCAGAGAGAAGGCACGGCTTGATCTCTCATTCAAATTATATTTGTTTTTAATGCATGCTAATTAACCTATCGTCGATATATGCATGCAAGACCTAGATTTTTAGCTCCGAAAACGCGATATTTTTACAGCCAATGATGAAGGACATCGGGCAGGCATCCCAAGCGTCCATTTCTCCTAGAATTTGGGCGTGAACTCATTTATCAGTATTATGTGGAATAAACAACTCGCTTAAGGAAGGTGTATTGCACAGGTGGATGTTATTTGTCTGATAAATGCACGTCTATACGCTCCGCACGTGTTAATCACGCCCACGGCATTTTAATGCTTCGGACCGTGTACCTGTGTGGTAACAAATAATTACTGTCCACACTAATGTTTATCTGTTGCCTAATCGCCTTGAGCTATCCTTTGAATAATGAAGTGCTCTAAATTGGTAATGCACTGAAGACCTTCTAATCATGATGCAGAGTACGAGGTATATCAAAGTTCATTTGGCCTACAGCTTCAGTGGATTACTCGTGTACCTAAACTATACATAAATTAAAATGGCCATTGAACCAATCATGTGCTTATGGGATTTGCAGTACAATAGCGTGCAAAATATCTTAAGGAAAACTTGAATTAGCTCGTTTAATTATTCGGAAGTTGAATGTTAAATGCTGTACCAATTATTCAGCTCCAGAAAGTAACGATGAGCTAATTTTTATTAAGAAACCTATTGCACTTCTTAAAAAATATTTTGATGCATATTTAATATTTAGATCACCATATAATGGCTATTAACATTCGCAATTTTCTATTTTTGCAGGAGGATTCTTCTTCAAGGATGGCGCCAATTACTTCCAGTTCCTGAAGGTAAGACATCTCAAAACACGCTTCTAACTATTTTGGAAACTTGTGGATATTTGTGAATATTTTCCGTATTTATGGATAAAGTAAAAATAAGATCAAATCTAATCTAATTTTTCATGAGGAATAGAAACCTAATAGAAAAGCGTGGAATAGAAAAAAATGGTCCTACCTTAACGGTCATGCCCAAGCTAGGCATTTCACTCAATTTAATCTATAAATACATACTTCATTTTATCGCTTTCATGGTTTTTTTGCAGAGCAACATTTATTTTTGATTTTTTAACAGAAAATATAGTCACCATGTTGATGGTTTTGCTGCAAATTTTGAGTTACACCATTAGTATTAAGAACTAGAATTCTTATTATATTCATCGTAGTCAAATAAGTAGTTCAACTTTTTACAATTTTCATATTAGAACAGTTAATATAACTTTGAGTTACACATTCAGTGCATACGGAATAATTGTAGCCCTGGCGATCTTCAACAATACTTTTATAATTTCTGCATGAAGTAAAATAAGCTTAAAATAAAACGACGTAAAATGAACTGTTTTGAGTAACTTAGCAGAGTATGTATATTATTTTGCATATTATTTTTTGTGAATTCGTATTTGGTGCCACAGATGTGGTGGCATTCCTCTTACAACAAATATCGTGGAAATATGGGATGGCCCGGCAACGACTATTTGTTGATTCAACATAGAATGACCCAGTCCTGGTATATTATCTTTAGATGCATACCTGCATTGCTGCCAGTGTTATTGCAAGCAAGAACAGCGGAGGAAACCTGTGATGGACTATCTGTATACCTTTGGGCCATTTGTAAATTAAAATATTATCTTTAATATCTGTCTATTAGATTCAAGAATATGTGCATCTAAGCATTTTTCATTTGACTCTAAAGAAGCAGACTAATTATTGCTAATTGTTAAAATACTTACGTGCCTTTCATTAGTAAGCTGAGGGAGATATATAAATATGATTTTTTATTAACCTTTTCAGGGCTTTAAAAAATAGAACCAATTTTTGTGAAAATCGGTATAATCGTTTTTCTGCTTTATTTTGAGGAACACGCACGGTTACTTAGGCCTAGAAACCATGTTGATTCTTATTTTTGGGTTATCATTTCTCAGCATATGTAAATATACTAGTTAGTTGGGAAGGAAATGTACGAAAAAAAATTCCTGTTATGACGGTGAAAATCTTGTGATATGGTCACTATGGCAGTATATGTGAACATTACTTTTAATATTTAACGAATGCCTAATTGGTTGACAAATTTTAGTTGATTGCTTATTTAGTACTACCACAGAGTAATAGCAGAGAGTTTTACTCCATGGTACCACCCTTCGAATTTCAATGATACCTTCTTGAATTTCTTTACATTTGTTCATTGTATAACATACAGACATTTTTTCTCTCTGCATTTTTATACTAAGGATAGGAAAAGCTCATAAAAAACCATGACTCTATTCACAAATTGTAAATGCGTGGTGAATTCCTTTTCATCTTCATCTATATACTTCCCCACAATTGTGCAGAACAGCCACAAAAAAATAGGTACTCCTAGGATTTAGTTGACTGCAGAGTTTAGATTAGCATTCATTGTAGTCCTTAATTTTTTGGTGAAATAAGGAGATCCAATACCTATTCCTTCCGTAATATAGGACATTTTTTAACGTTTTTTCCGGACTCGGAACTATTTATAGACGGGTTCTAATGCGAAATTAACAGTAAAAATCTTGTAATTAGAGGATATGACCCGCAATATGATCACCATGGTACAAGAAGTAGACACAGTAATTTTTAATCTTAAACTAATGGTACACTGACTCCCATATATCCATGAAACGGCGTTGAATTTGTGTTCACGTTGATTACCACTTCATTATTGCGTAAACCACTCCCATCTTTCTCGGTTAATCGCTTTCTCGACATAATAGGGGACCAGAGTCCGAAATTCCATAGATTACACAAATTTCTGATGCTCAGGAATAGCATATTTGTAGAAACCCCTGTTTATGGAGTGGTATTTGCCATTTGTAACCTAAATTGGTGGCTGGTGACCCTAAATTGGTAATGCAAAGCCTTACATTTTGACAAACTCCAAATCATGGGATTTCTTAAGTGTAAGCTTGGAATTTTGATGCTACTTAGTTGCCATGCGATGTTATGGCGTTAAAGTAGTCTATTGAGAGTGTTAAACTTGCATACTTGCCTCTTCCGTTTATGAAACTTGAGATATAATTATTTTTGGGCAATTATTTCAGAACAATAACACCATTTATGTCAAATGGTTGGGAAAGAAATGCGAGAAAAATGATTTCTCATGCCGACAATGTCATTTACGGATTTAATCTGCAATATGGCCACACGTACTGGTTGTAGGCATTGTGTAATATTTCAGTCCTGCCTCGTGAATGGCGGCGGTAAAATTTTCATACATTGCGATGAGAAAATTACAATTTCTTAAGGAGATCAGTTACCTGGACTGCTCAGTGGCTCTGACAGCTTAAGGACCGCAGTTCGATTTACAGGCCAGGAAATTTTTTCCAATGACAACACTTGTAAAAGTTGTCGACGCTATTTTGAATCATGAAAAAATGTGTGCGACCTATTAATGAGAGCCAAGCTTTCCAAATGAGCACTAAAGAAGGCATGATTTCCCATTACGAGGACCTTGATGCGAGTTTTGATATTGCCAAAGTAGTAGCTGATATAACTATGGCTTTTCAGGACAAAAAAATTTCCTTGGAACCGAATGAGATGCAGAATTTGGTGATAACTATATTAATAAGGTCATTTATGGTTTTTAATTGTACTTTTCGTGGTATTTTCCATGAAAATCGATTTGTAAATTTTCTACTTGGTTGGGCTACATATTAAAATGCCCTTACTCTTCATTCACTTATTGAGTGCGGGACATTTTTTGTTCACCACTTAGTCGATTCATTCCACAAAAAGAAAGATCTAATTGCGGAAGGAAATATAAGTATAGACGTTAGGAAAAAAAATATCAGAACTTACATTTGAAGTAAGCTTCTCAACGGAAGCGATGCATGGACAATGAGACGGATAATAACTCTTGACTAGTTTCGAAATTATGCATGAAACAGTGAAGGCGGAGCTTGATCATAAATTGAGGTGAAAAAAACGCGAAGGAAATGCCTCCCGATAGCGAATCCGAAGTTCATTTTGAAAGCGCCGGGAGCAGCTGATCTTCACAACAACTCCTACTTTGGGCTTTATTTTTCATTTTATTGTATTCCCACTTCCTCTAATTGCAGACCCCCCTTCCTCACCCCCCCCCCTCAAACTTCCCCCCTTCCACCGCCAGGTGATGCGACCCTGCGTTCCACGAATCCTGCTCTTTGCCGCACACCTGGAAATTACCATAGCGACGACTCGCGCCGACGTGCCCACAATGGAGAGAAAAACGTGGACGTGTGTTGCCTCAGGGTGGTTGCTTCACGATCGCATGAATCGAAAACTATGATATATCTCACCTTTTTTTTAAACCTTTACCGCTCGAATGGTATACTGTTTAGTCTACTTGGCGGCAAGAAATACGGAAGAGCTACACTACCGACACAATTAACATGTAGATCAATTCTTGGGCGTGTTCCATTAGTAATTTCTCTGATCAAAACGTGGACTGAGGAACCGTTTTCAACTACTTGATTTATATCGCTCAGAGTATACTTTATTGGTGCGGTATGGGTGAAGTGATTTTATTTTCGTCTTTTACCGCTCCCCGTTTGTACCTTAACACGATGCGTACCGGGGTATTTAAATCCCTAGGAACGCCGATTCTGGGTGGAGGTGTAATTAGGGCGTAATGCCTTTGGTTTAAACATGGTTAAAAAGCTAATGTTTAGAATATAACTTTACCCAATCAAATGTTATGATGCATCAATTCATTATGAATAACGAACAACAACTGAAAAGGTACTGACGAATACGTATTGCACGCTTAAAAATTGTTTAGGTTGACGCACCTAAATGACGAGAATTCTCGCCATCCGTACGAAACGTGTTTAAACATGATTGTGATAACGAGTGTTTGTATCTCCACGCATGAAAATTATCCAAATATATTAAACGTAAGAAAAAAATTCAAGACAAAATGACGTTAGGGAAACAAATACTGGAAGCGGTGAATGAATTATGCTATTTGGGATGCAGAATAAATCGCGATGGAAGAAGTTAGAAAGAACTTCTCATTAAAATATCCCTGGGGAAAAGAGCATTCCACAAAAATAGAAATCAGCTTAAATCGGAAATTTAAACTTTCAATTAGTAGTAATGAAATCATTCATCAGAAGTACATTTGGAGGATGCTTCTCTACGGAAGTGAGGCATGGACAATGGCAGCAGCGGAGAAAGCAAGGTTAGAGGCATTCGTATTGTGGAGCTACGGATGAAAGATGAGGATCAGATGGATCTACCCTTGATTTCTCCGCCGCTGTCATTGTCCATGCCTCACTCCGATAGAGAATCATACCCCAAATGTAAGTTCTGATAAACTGTGTCTTTAATTTTTAAATTCCCCTCTGTAAGTAGATATTTCTTTTGGTGGAATGCTCTCTTCGACTGGGCTATTCTGCTGACAATTTCTTTCTTTCTTCACCCATAGCTAGTCATTCTGCTTCCCTAATAACAGAATTCATCCACTTTTACCACTTTTTGTGTTTCTATGTTAAACTTAGTCTTCGCTTCTCTTCTTCTTTTGCATACAAATATCTTGGCTTTCTTTGTGATTATTGTTAGCTAATATTTACCCAATACCCTACCCATATAAACCATATACCTGCATTAACCAGTAGAATATTTTAGATACAACGCGGCTTCTTAGCCTCGTTGCATTATTCGTGGCCTTTCAATCTATCCTTAGTCGCACATTGCCTACCGCAGCGTCTTAAAAACTCATAGTTTGAGAACACCTTGTCCCACAGGCATTTTTATGCCTTGATAAAAAATTTACATCATTTTTTGTGCCGCTCCCGATGCAAACTGCTTAACCTTTCGCCCATTCCACCTCTGCCTTTCCTGCTGCCGCACAAACTTGGTTACACACCGACCTTTTTTTTAATAACGCGATTATTTCGGTCCTCAACCCCTGTTGGCTGAGGGGTGGGGGGACGAATTTAGCGGAATTTTCGCCTAAATTTTGATGGACGGAGGGCGTCACAGCGGGAGCATTTTTCCCCGCTTCCCCGTCTCCTCTTTCGCGGAGTTCCTGCGGAGATAGTGACCGCATAGTGCGAATCAGAGCTCGCAGTTTCGGTTCATTTTGGAGTTTCGATTCGCGCGATATGATTCATGACAATGATTCGATTCTTCAAATTGTTCATGATCAGTTCTTTTTGCTGTGTAATTTCACCATGCTTGCTGTTGCCACATGTTGTATTATTTACATTTTGAGCTATACTTGTAACCAGTATCGGACAGTATTTCTAATACATATACTTTGAATACGTATATCAAATACATTTGCATTTAATATTTTGTATTTTCGAAGGAACTCTGTGATGTATTTTGTATTTGCATTTAAAATACACTAGAATGCGAGTATTTAGTAATTGAAATACTTAAAATACCGAAAGATATGCGGAATACGCAATTTAATGAACAAATTAAAGCGGGAGTATTTTGGTTTTTCAATGTAGATATTAGGCAAAACTGCCTATGCGTCGTCTTATTATATATTTATTGAACAAGTTATAACTGTAGTTATTTTTTGAACTATTGTATTATTTGGTACTTATTTGTCATATTTGTTATACCTTTATGGCTTCAAAAAATTAATCGTTGTATCACTTTTATTTTATTGTATTTCATGATTATGAATGTTTCAGTTACAATTAATTCAAATTTTGCTATAAATTATATCTCTCAAAGGACATACAACTCCGGGGTAATAAGGCTATTCTACTCTTTAATTTTCGGAATCATAGATAAACACGATTCTTTGGATTGAGCCAATGCATGAATCCTTGGCACAAGCGTAGTAGATCCAAGTCGTTTTTTGATTTCATCTTAGATGCACTTTCAAAGAAATGAATATATATTATTTCAATCAAAGTCCGAACTAAGTTAAAATCATTTCACGGCGATAATAACTGTTTCCTTTCGGCTACCAACCTACGTTGTCAACATCCAACCCGCCTTTCAAAAATGGTGAACAAAGATAAACCTTCAGTTCCTCTGGAAATTTCCGGTTCACGGAAAGTCCAAATCTACTACACTGTAGATCTGTTGAATTTAAATTGCGAATTGAGAACGATTTAGGCTCGGCGGGTTCGTTTAGCGGCAGCATTATTTGAATCTTTATCATTGCAACCAACCACAACCAACTCAACTGTATTTGTATTTATCGTTCATTACGAACGATTTCGTTAATTTTAAGATGTCCAATCAGAGCAAGGTATTTGGAGAAGTTGACCTACAGCTAAGGTCATTGTCACCACGGGAAGGATAGGGAGGGAAGAGAGGAGAGAAACCCGGCGTCGGTATTAGCCTGCTCTCAACGAAAGGTTCCAAGAGGACCACGTGTTAACGTTCCATCCGACGGACGGAGTGTTTGCATGAAGAGTCCTCCATAAAGCATTACCCAGATGTTAAGCGAATTGGGCTGGGAGCCGCTGGAGACTCGGAGGCTGCGCACTAGGCTTAGATTGCTTGAACAATGAGGTGGTTTCCTATTATTTTTTTATTGCCGAAATCGAAATATTATTACTCCTGGAGTACGTACTTCACGCTTTTAGATTTTTAAATGACGATATCTATTTTTCGCGATTAAATGAAAAGTGAAAATTTTCAAGCGCGTGAAAACGCGACGGCTAAGTATGAATGCCGGGAAATCTCCGCGTGACGCCGTTCTGGTTCCCGCTGCCGCAAGTGAGGTGACCTTGCGGCGAGGCTCTGAACGCTGATACGACGCAGGATGCTAGCAGGTAGCAGAGTACCATGCTAGCTGGTAGCGCTGGGCTTAAATAAGGATTATTAATACCTTATCAAACGAAGAAAACTTTCCGACCTTAGCCAGTTTTAATAGGTGATTATTTAGACATGTTTCCCTGAGCTCTGTTCCACATGCATGCATTGGTAACCTCAGACGATGTAAAACTCCTATCTACTCGTGTAGAAACTAGGTCCCTGTGACGTCACGTAGAGTGGCATCGCATAAGCACCAATCAGACCTTTTTCAAATGAAGATTAAATTGACCGCTGCCATTCGTCTAAACTAGGATTTCTAAAACCAAATAATTTATATATTATGAATACACTTATGTCGGGTAACGAATCGCGATCTATGAATTTCGTTTTTTTTGATGAAGGAAACTATCCTATTGAGAATGGATATCTTTAAGGGCGACACGGAGAACATAGCATTAGAGCCCCACTATATTTCCAGGTCCGACCGAAGGGATAAATTAAGAGAGATATTTTGTCGTAATTTCGTTGGAGCGTTTCCTTTTCATGTGCAAATTGCTGGTGTCCTAACACCCCCTGCCACACGCCTTGTAGGCGGCTTACGGGGTAGTATTTAGATGTGGATGTAGATGAAAGCACTTCAGCTGGGACGGGAAACCTCTGATAAATAAAATCAGAAGACTCAAGCGTGGATTTTTCCTTTGTTGAAAAGAATACCTACAGTTTATCTTGATTATAAAATTCATTACAACCTCCTAGCTGTCAATGGGATAATCTCTTCAAGATACTAATGGTACGTGGTGCATTCAATTTATGCAATTTTAAAACTAAATTGGGGAAAAATAAGGTGAGAAAGGGGGGAAGGAAATAGAACAATCTGAAGATGAAAGTGATTGGAATTGAAAGGAGAGAAAAAAAGAGGAGAAGATGATGATGCTTGGAAAAGCCGGTGAAAAAGGTCGTGGAGGTTAGTAAGGAAGGATGGACAGAAAATTAAGGTTTTTTCGGGATTAATAAAATTTTTCCACATAAACATTCAAGCATTAACGTGTCTGCCACCGTCTAGATTTGAACCCGAGTCCATGAGGTGGGTGGTAAAATATGTCCAAACGCCAAGGATAAAGTTCGCAATGAAAAAATAATAGTCGGGATTCGAACCCGGATTCCCCGATTGCCGATTGGGCGTGCTAGCCAGTTAGCCACCAGGCCATCTTCTCAGAGAGAAGTTCGGGATGGGTTAAACCGAACAAAGTGTTGACGTCACAAGTGTACTGCGTGGCCAATGTGACGCAGACCGAGCTTACCAGTGGCGCAGCGAGGGGGAGGGGTTTTGGGGGATAAACCCCCCCCCCAGAGCTGAGAGGAATTTTTAAGTTAAATCCATTTACTTAACTGGATTGATATTACTAATAGAATAGTGTTAGAATTGATAAAATATCCTTCAAAAAGCCGTAAAACTCAGCATTTTGTACAATTTATCTTATAATTTCGCAATTTATTAATCTCGCGCCTACCCCTTATCCTGGTGGGTATTCCATGCCCCAATACAACCCGGTATTAGTTGCACCAAAACCCACCCCTCAGCCTTAATTCCTAGCTGCGCCCCTGGTGCTTACTAAGCTACTGTCGGAGAAATAAGTCCTACCTTGTCGCTATTCAGCGACGGCGAATTTCAAAGCACTGCATGAAACGAGTTACTTGGTTCGCAGTCACGCGCACGGGTGCAAATTTACATTTACATCTAATTTCTGCTCCGCAAGCCACCTAAAAGGGCGTGTAGTATTGGGTGTTAGGACACCAGCCGTCTACGTTCAAAGCGCAAATGATCCAACAATATTACGAATTGTATTTATTTAAGTACTTTAATGTTGGGGGAAATATTAATTTAAATTTTTAAAAATAAGGATGAAGTTTGCCAAGAAAAAATATTTGACTCAGCCGGGATTCGAACCCGGATTCCCCGATTAGGTGGCCACCATTCCGAGCCTATTCCCCCAACTTCACCAGAGAATCATGTTCCAATTTTATTAGGGTCAATATATCGTTCATTTGAACGATTCATTCATGAACGACACGGATGAAATGCGAACCACGCCCCTTGGAAATGGGGGTGGAGGGTGGTCCCGGCTGGCGCCCTCTGTAGGCGCCCGAAATTATCATAATTACATTCCGTTGCACCCCCCGCCACACACCATGGTGGGACGAAAATGCTGCTACGTACCTCTTTTTTTATCTTTCTCTTGCTCAAACAAACCTCCCGAGGGTCCAGCAACATTTGCGCCCGCTCTGAGCGCTGGAAAAGTAAGAGAAAAAAAAGAGTAGAGTTAACGAAGTCCAAGCGTTTTGTGCAAAAGCCTTTCTCTCCTTGGGAGGCCGCATATATGTATCGCTCGTTCCCCTGCTGCTGAGCCGCCTTCCAACTCGCGCTGAACGTAACATTCCCTCATTATTCCACGGATTCCACCGGACGAACCGAATATTAAATATTTGCCTCATTACGTAAATTAAAACTTACGAGGAGTTTTCCGCATACAGTTTTATTCGCGCGACTGGCTTCAATACATTTCGTGTTATCGTACGGTTACACCTCGATTCTGTAAATGTCGTCTGTGTGTGACGGCTACCAGGATCCACAGGGGAAAATTTACACCTTGTGTGTTCGAGGGCTTCTCCGAACAAGCGTCACGAAGCTTGTAACGGGCTGTTAAGTGCTGTGAAAAAATTGTCTAGTCATGTTAGTAGCCGTTATGAAGTACGGTGTACCTATGGAAACCTCCTACACAATTTTGCGTGTCTTTTCATCAACGTTAACTTACATCTTACCTCAGTCAAATTAGTTTATACCCCTCAAGTATTTGGAGATATGTGAGGGAAAACGAATAATTGCAGATGTTATTATTGAATGAATATTATCAGAAATACTACTCAATTGTCCCGATGGCGTGACTTATGTAGCATGAAGTCACCATATACTTATTAATAGATCCAGAATTATCGCTAGCGGAACCTCTTTCATTATACGAGGGCGACTTTTTTTCTTTTAAGTGTGGCGGCTAGGGTGTGAAACATTACGTCCATTCCCATTCAAAACAAAAGAAGAGACATGTGGACTTCTGGAAGTGTTCTTATCCATGACAACGCCGGTCATCTCAGCGTTGATGCAGCCCAACTACAATTTCAATGGGACATTTTCAATAATCCGCCGTGCAATGTCGACATAGTGCCGTGTGACTTCCATCTTTAGAAGTGGCTAGGAGAGAAGCATTTTCAAACGGGCGATGAGCCTCAGGATATAGACAGAATTCATTGGAAGTAATTGTCGGAAACATCCTATGAAAAAGTATTGTAAAATTTGTCCACAGGAGCGACTAATTCCTCAATCGCCGAGGTGATTGTCGAACGGATACCACAAGTGCACCCAACATTTAGTAATGAAATAATTTTTAATCAATCACTTCGTCTTTTTCTCATGACCCATCGCAGATTGAAAAAAACGGCCCTCGTATTTAAGATTCGCTTTAGTCCTGAAAAGTAATTTTGCTGAATTTTTCAAAAATTTTATCCTTTTTCATCAAAAATAATATTACACAATAGAAAACTATTACGTCAATAGAATGCGTACCATCTGTGATTTCCATGATATTCTTATCAAAATATTCGCTTTCGATATACTTGCTGAGATTTCCGCTTTATTCCAACTTAGCGAAAGACAAAATTTCCCGTTTATTATTAGCCTAAACAAAGGAAGTGATATTTCTCGGAAAAAGTAATGCAATTGAATGATGTGAGTGACATCGTAATTAATTGTATCGCGCAATTTATTTTCTCTCGGGAAATTCATTACTATAATTAGCTTTTCTGCTTACGTAACAAGTAATATAAAAGTAAGCCTATCTA